>NC_135777.1:5478119-5482897 GCF_028453695.1 Augochlora pura
GGGGGGGGGGGGGGGGGGGGGGGCGACAATTGGACGGGTCGCCTCTCTCGCCGGCTGCCACTTGTTGTGCCCGGACAGCCAAGGCGACGGCGGGATCGATCCGATCCATGGAAACGCGGTCATCTTCTTGTCGATCCAGCGTCTCTTCTTGTCCATTCAGCGTCTATCTTTGTTTATCGAGCGTCTCTTCTTCTCGATCGCTCGCTCGCTCGGCTCGGCTCGGCTTGCGATAGAGGAGCACGTGCGTGCACGGGGAACGCCGACCGGTGAATACGCCCCCTCGTTTGCTCGAGAGAGAATCCGCGAGAGCCTCCGACACGAGACAAGAGAGGAGAGGAGGGAGCGACCTCCACGCAACGTGCACAGCCCGGTTTATCGTCGAGCTCGCGATAAAGCCCCGCTCGCTCTCTCTCTCTGCTATCGCGCCACTCGCTCGCGACGTTTCCGATGGAAAAAAAGTCCTCAAGAAAATCATCCGGCCAGTCTCGATCCTGTCGATTTTCCGAACTTACTGGCCTTACGACCGCTTTCCAAGTTAACCCTTTCAGTGCCGCTCGGAGAAGTTTCGCCCTGTGCGGTAAATATAGATGGAACGATGCTAAAAGTCGACGAATCGAACGTCTGATATTTTCGACGACTTAATTTGATGATGTTAACACTTTTGCTGAGTGATCACGGAGATCTCCTATTTTAAGGTTAGTCGTTGACCAACCGATGGAGAACTTTTCCATTTCGACTGTGGCGACATGTTTCTTTTTTTCTGTTATTAGAAGTTACTTAGGATAAGGTTATATTTTTTTATCTTATTATAATATTGCTTTACAGTCGGAGCCATTTTAACTTGAGATCCAAAATATTTTTCCAAACTTGTAGCGTTTCCATTTTAAGTAACCTGGTGCGTTTTACACATTATAGAATCGATATTTGCGACTCTTGCAATAGTGAACAGGCTCTTATTCGAATGTGGATAGTCTTAGTAAAAATGATTTTGGAACGTGGCATAATAATTTTCAGTGGCGACTCAGAGTCGTCGCTCGACCGCAAAGGGTTAAACCCTTCGCTCTGATACAGACTCTTTTGGCTGGTACTAAAAGAGTTAAATATTTCAAGAACAGAATGGAAGATATTCCACTGATTAAAGTTCATTTTTTCTACAGAAAAAATTAAGTTTTATATTTAATATTGCCAACCCAATATTTAGCGTGTCGCTAAGAAAGATATTGTATAAACGACATCCGCTGACGTAACAACCTATTAATTACTTGCTCGATTACTTGCTTCCAAATGCTACGACTCCTAATAAAAATCGTAACGATCCATCGACGGCTGTAAACGATCATACGAGGAGCCGATCAAAGGCGTACGAGGTCGAATGAACCGGCAATCATTCGTATCCAGGCGACGCGTCGCGGAAGAATCGAGAGAGCAGCGCGGCGCTTCCGTAAAAAATCGAACCAGTTTCGCGAACGGTTTTTCCGGTGTGAAGCCGCGAAGCGCGCGGATCACGTTATTGTCGTGCGAAAGAATAAATCTCGCGGCTAACGAGCGATTCCGTTTACGGCGCCAACTTCCTACGGCGGAAGTCTGGCGGACAGGTTGTCGGTTTCGAGAAAATAAACGGGCGAGCGCGCGTCGTTCCTCTCCGCCGAGAAGTTTCTTCCCGTGCAGCGTACCCGCGACCGCGGAACACCGTTATGCACCAGTATCGTTGCACATGCACGATGATCCTAGTCGGTGGGAAGAAGAGGGAATCTGGATCACGATAGGGGAAAGAACTGCGCGCACGGTGGAAACCGAAGAGAGCGGACACGACGACGAAGGAGAGGGCGTCGAACCTGTCGCGTTTAGAGGACCGACACGCGACCGTTCCCATGTAAATGCCGCGAGCGTAAACCACGCGGCCTTCTGGAGCCAGTTACCGTGCCCTCTTATATTTACACAAAAAGTCAGATCTTGTCCTCAAACAGCAGTCTTCGTAACATATCTTATTCGACAGATACAAAGTTATTCGTGCACGAAAACAAAGCAACGAAAGCAGACCCTGCTGCTCTAATTAACTCATTCATAATGTGCTCGTCCGCCTAGCGAGAAGATATTAAATAATTTTATCGAAACTGAAACAAGACGGAAGAATAAACAAATTTTCTTAGCAGAGAACAAACAACAACAAGAGTGCGCGAACGATAGGCGAGAGTAAATAAAATGTTGTATCAGAAAATAAACAAGGTGGAAGGACAACAACATTTTTTTATCACAGGATAAATAAGCTGGAAGTATACAAAAAAAATTGTTAACAGCAAACAAGAGATTAAACAAAATTTCGAATCGAAAACTAAACAGAGAGTAAAATATGTTGTGCCGGAAAAATAAACGAAACGGTGGGATAAAAAAAGGGGGAACGTAAAGTTAATAACGGCCGAAAGGCAAGCAAAGGCACTGGTCGCAGTGTAATCGGACGGTGATCGATGAACACATCGAGCCGAAGTTTCGAAGATTCGCAAAGCGAACGCGTTGTTCCCGCGGCCTTATCTTCCGACTGTTAACCGTGGAAAGTACTTTTTAAATGGTCTGTGTACGATACATAAATAACCGGGTCATTATTAATAGACGCATTCGGTCGAGCAGCTTAACAGTCATTCCCGAGGTCTCTCTGTATCGATCGTAGTTATCGAGTTACGAACCGGGATAGCTGAACCGGCCGGCGGGTATCACCTCTGACCTTTTCCCGCCGGTTGTTCCGCTTTCGAAAGAAAGGGCCGTTTTTTATCGGAAAAACTCGCGCCGCGATATCTCGACCCCGGAGCATACTTTAGCAGTTTCGCCTCTGCCCTTCTCTCTCTCTCTCTCTCTCTCTCTCTTACTTTTTTCTCTTTCTTTTTTTCTCTCCCCCTCTCCGATAGCTTTCTTTTATCGAAAAAACGTAATTCCGCGAACTCGTCCGAATTTACTCGTCGTTGTTCCGTAACAGTTAATTGCAGAGAGCCTTGGAAGTTCCATGGCTTCTCGTCCGCCGAAGTTTCAGCTTCGAACGATTGTCATTGGCCCAGGGCTGTTCGAAAAGTACCCGGGAGTTATTTTCAATTGTTGCCCGCGAAGTTTCGAGTGGCCTTCTTCTCTCTCTCTCTCTCTCTCTCTCTCTCTCTCTCTCTCTCTCTCTCTCTCTCTCTCTCTCCCTCTTACTCCCTTCTTGTCTTTTTTTCCTTCAAATTCTCTATCCAAGCACACCTTTGTCCGGCGTTTAAAGGTTAAGTAAAACCCGTCGGGTTTCGTTGCGCCGAATCGATCCGTTACCCAAAAACTTCTGGCCCTCTTCCTCGAGATCGAAAGTTCTCCGGCTTTCCAGTTCTCTTTCCGTCTCCGAAGGAAACCGTTCGCGAATTTTCCGCCGGCAGAACTTACACCGTCGCGCGATCCTCTTCCCGCTGGGAAGCGTGCGTTACTTCTTTCTTTTCTTCGCGGGTTCTTTCACTTTTTCCTTCTCTTTAATTGTTCGAGTCATTGACCTTCTACCCGGTTTATCTACACTTATCGAGCCCGAGTTGCTTCACGCTCGTCCAACAAAGTTCCCTTTTCCCGTTCGTCAGCCGGCTCTTTGATAAATGTAGATTCTCTTATCAGCAGATTGGATTCTGCCGCTCTCCTTTCTTTGACTTTGGAAACTGCAGGATCTTCTTTAGAGAATTCTTTCGGTTCGCGACTGTTTCGAAATTCTTGGGGAATCGTTTGACCGGTTTAGACGTTGCGACGACCACCGATGGTACACGCAGTAATATTTATTTAACGCGACGCAAACATATATTTTATGACGAATGTAATTCTGTAAAATATATTTCAACCGTAAAAATGATGCATTATACCAAATACAGTATAAACAAAATACATAGAACATATATAGAACAAAACAAAACATATATTTGTTATATATATAATAATTAATAATTACATTTAATATATCAATCTCTAGTCAAAATATCGAACGGCCTGAAGTCAGGCAAAAATGGCCTGGCACGGAACGGTGTTAAGAATCGTACAACAGGTACAGACAACGCTTCCACGGTTTGTAGAGACGGCATATTTTTGATCCGCGAAAATCCAGCGATCCCCGCCGAAAGATCCGATCAATAATTCGCGGGCCATCTCTCGGTGACAGTCGGAGATGTCACCAGCCGAGAGAGCCGGGCGACGGGCGACGGCTCCCGTCATTAGACCCCCGGCATTTTTGCCTATTATATCTCACTCAAAGTAATACCTTCGGCTAATTCAACGGCATTACGAGCATAATCTAGATCCAGTGGTCGGCGTGGCAAACGTTCCTGGCTGCCGTACGTGAGCCCAGCGAAAGATAATTGAACGTTGTTAAACGATAGATCGTTGCGTGAAATTCGCAGGAGGCACGCAAGGGCGGTAACCGAACGCGCCGTCCATGGCTCGGCTATTTTTACGATTTCACGCTGCCGGGTAAAAGCTTCGATTACGTGAATTATAACAGTAGTCTGGCCCTGGCAGAGAGAGGGCCACTCGCGGCGGCGGCGGTGGTTCGTTCTACACGACGGGCACGGTAGGCCGACAAGCGGTAGCCGTTCGCCAAAAGTCAACTTTTTCGTCGGGACGATTCCTCTTCGCGCTCGATTTATATCAAAATAATTTGCCACGTTTTCTTTACCACGTACTCGCTGTTACTGTACTACCGCTTTGTTTCGATTTCCTTTGTTTTACATCATAATGACCATTCGGCCGTAAATAAGTGAATGAATAAATAAATAAATAAATAAACGAGC
>NC_135777.1:5482997-5509524 GCF_028453695.1 Augochlora pura
AAATGTTTTCGGGTGTTTTTTCAAATGGAAAATACCGTTTGAAATATAATCTTGAAAATTGTTCGCGACGACGAAAATATTTGATTTTTTTTTTTTTAAAAAACGTTCTCTCGAACGAAACATTCGATTTTCGGAAAGTAGATTCTTTCGAACGAACATGATATTTTCGAAAAATACATGCCGCGATCTGAAAATGAAATATCTGTTTACTATTCGCCGTTTAAAACGCTATTTTACGCTCGGTCCACGCGGTCGTAAATTTCATCGTCGGGGAAAGCCCGTTGAATCGGCAACGCCTCGCGATCGGAAACGGCTTGATAGATAAAAAAATATTTAGCTCGACTAGCGAAAAATATTTATCGCAACGGCGAGCGCCGCGCGATATCGGTGCTGCTACCGCCGCCCGACACCGCGCGCTCGTTCTCTCGGCGACTGTGGGACCCGGAAGTTCGACGGAGGGTCCCCGCCAAGTCGAAAACAAAAGTGACTCGCTGGTCACGTACTCGAACGCCGGCAGAGTGCGGCGCGCGGGCTCGCAGCATGCGGCGCGGTCGAGTTACCGGTGGCCCGCAACTTCCTTCTGCCCGTTTCAAGCCTCGAAAAACAGAGGCGACGAGGAAACGACACCTGGTTTAAAAGCGAAAGGAAACGAGGAGGAGGCCTCCTTGGTCACGTTCGGGCCAGGCGGGGCGCGCTAGCGCGGCCGGAAGCGCTTGGGGTGGCGTACAGGGCTCTCGGTTGCGTGGCTCCGAGATAACCGCGGACACTGTCGGTGGCCACCGGTCGTTTTAAATTTCCGACCGTCGAACCGTGATACCTTCTAGTTCGTCGCCCACCGTCGCCCCTACCCTCCTCGAATCAACAACCTGCCCCCGGCATGCTCCGAATAATCGCTCATGACATACCAGAAGGTAAGCTCCGATTGAAAGACGCAAAGAGGAAAAGGAGCCTACTCTCGCGGTGACGGGATTTCGTCGCACACGATCGTGCCTCTAAATTTCTCGCCAAAATTTGTCACCAAATTTCTCGCTAAAATTTGTCACCAAATTTCTCGCTAAATTTTCCTCTAAATGTTCGAGGAATTAGTTTACCGGACAATTGCGAAAAATTGTATCCAGAAATTGCAATTGGCTTTTAAAATGGAGTTTCACTGTTGCACAATCTCTCATCACACAGTTTGTGTCGCACGAGTTGAAAATGAACTCTCTCTCTCTCTCTTTATCTCTATCTCTATCTGGTGATCGGGTCTTTCGTGCCGGGGCCGTTTAATTACGTAGAGTAATCGAAGAAGCAATCGACGGAGAGCGGGTTCCTGGTCGATGGATACGGGACAGCGCGCGGAGAGAGTCGAAGGTGTACCCGGTATATCGAGCAGCAGGAGGCTCGGAGTGCCGAGTTTACGATCCCGTTAGAGGTTTGCCAGCTCATTACATGGCCGCTAGCTGGTGGCAGCCAACAAACTCGTCCACTTACGTAGTCGATCGTTTCCACGTGTCCACGAACCGGACGGCAGAGATTTACATCACGAAACTGACCATCCTCTCGCGTGCTACGTCACGATGATGCTTTCGACGCGAGCACCGACACCACCGTGACACAGATGATCCGGATGGAGGAGAGGGGGAGGAGTCACGGTGAAGAAGGGAACGAGCGAGCGAGCGAGCGAGCAGGCACGCACGCGGACGCGGAGAGGCCAGGCACACGCACAATCGTAACACGGCCGTGGAAATGCAGCGGCGCGCACACAACACGCAATTACCGAGTCTCGTTTCCACGCGTTTACCACGCGCGCGCGCGCGCGCCGCTGTCCCGCGCGTTTCTGCCATCGGGACACACGGCCGAGCTCGGGAAACCGTGGCGAACGAAGGAGGCTCGAGCAAAAAGCCCTCGCGGATCCATTAACAGCGCCCGGCTGCGTCCTCGTAGACGCTTCATCGCCGCTTAAGGAGCTTCGGGCTTCGAGGACGATGACAATGGCGGAAGAGGAGCGTCGAACGCGCGCGCGGTGTCCCAGAATTCTCGAGACGCCGGCCAGAGTGCCCTTTCACGAAGGAATTACATTATTACGGGGGTTGTATTCTACGTGGAAAAACGAAGAAAACAAAATTGACGATATCGTCGAGCTTTTCGGCTCTCGAATACCGTCGCGCGCGCACCGTCTTTCTGGAACGGTCGCGCGGAAATTAAGAAGTCGCGTTGTAAAACGCAACGACCTACAATGCTACAAATGCCGCGAAACCGTCCTGTGTGCTCTCTTCGGCCTCTCTCTCTCTCTCGCCCACCCCCGAGAGCTCGGCGAACAGGCCGCCATCGCCATCGCCGCCGCTGCCTCCTTTTCCTCCGTTCGCGTTCGATGTGTATCCCTCCTCCTTTTGGCTTTTTCCTCCCCCTGACAGCCCCTTCTTAGGCCGACGAGCAGCTCCTTGCCCCTCTACCCGGACGATGGCCTTCGCCAACTACCACCACCACACACCCCGGCATCGTTTCTTGCGATACGATGCGCTCTTGGCCGATGCTCGCCGCGACTCGCTCGACTCGCTTGCTACGCCACTGTCGCGAACCGACGCGAGGAACGTACCCGGACCTTGCCGCAACCTTTTCTCTCTCTCTCTCTCTCTATCTATCTATCTATCTTTCTTTCTCTCTATCTATCTTTCTCTCTCTCTTCCTCTCTGGATCGTCCCCGCTTCCCTCGCGATTATTAGCTTTTCCAACCGCAAACGCGCTCGCCGGGTCTCATCCTTCGAGGATACCACGGCACCGAAGGGTTCCGCCAGGGATTCCAGGGTTACCAGGCGAGAGAGGCGGGTCGTGTGGGAAGGCCGGCGCGGTTTAGCTACGCGGATCCTCGAACCCTCTTACCAGACGGATAACACGACAAGACGAGACAAACGTCTTCCGAAATACTATTTACATATTCGAAAATATGTGTTCCGCAATCGGTCGCCTGACACCACTAAGGCCAAATAATATCGTCGAAAACATTGCTCGCATATTATTCTCTTACATTACAATTTTATTATAATATTAAATCTTATAGTATAATTATATTATAATATTATATCTTGTATTATAATTTTATTATAATATTATATCTTGTATTATAATTATATTATAATATTATATTATAATTTTATTATACATAATAAATACATTATATTATAATTATATTATATCTTGTATTGTACTCTTGCATTATAATTTTTAATTTATATTATTGAAATGTATTCCGGACTGTGTATATATACATCACCTCTATGTAACGCAAAAGGGTCTTACTAGCCCGTTAATAAAGAATAATAATATTAATAATAATAATAATAATAATATTTTAATTCTGTTATTTCTAGTATATTTTAGGTATATTAAAATATCACGAGGTAACACAAAAGGCATCTCTACGTAACACAAAAGGGTCTTACTATTTCGTTAATAAAGAATAATAATAATAATAATAATAATATTTGGGTGGTTGTTAAGGGATGCTACCGAATCGATGAACGAGAGGCTCTAAAGCAAACCAGGCTTTAGGTTTGCTACGATTCGTTCACCTCGTGACCCAACTCCGTTCGAAGACCTCCAATATCTATGCTCGGTAGTCTTGCATCGCGATCGAGTCGGAATATTCGTCGGTCATTTGAGAAGTTCATTTAGAATTACAGTTAAAATGGCTTCGAGTGCGAAGGGGTTAAAGAATAAGACAGCTTACACCGATAGTTTGCTGGTCGTTTCCGGTCGGTGTTTTCCCGACCGCGAAAGTCGAGGATTTTCGTTGCCGCGCGACGTCTAATTAGGACGGAGCGTCTCTCGATCGCTGTGTCGGAAGGAGATTATTCGCGACGCGAGACGGCGGAACGATCGAACGCCAATTTCCAAACGGGGAAGATAGCCTTCGCCGAAAACGTTTCAGAATCGATTAAGCCGAGCGTATTTTCGGGAAGGAACGTCCCGAGGCGGACGTTATCGCCCTCGAGGAATACGTAACGTCGTCGATAACCTTTAGGCGTTCGGGTTCCGCTTCACAGTTTCCTGAAGAAGCGTCCTCGGATATAATAATAATAATGTTTGTTAAACCGGATGGAAAGCCCTCTACTTGTACAAAATATTTCAACCGTCGCACTTGCAAGACTCTTCGCGTTAATCTACGCGATAAGGTAAAGCTACCCGTTCCGAAGAACATCGACGGAAACGCCGAGCGTACCCGAAATTTCTCTCGGAAATTCTCGCGAGATTTGCGGCGCTTTTGTCGGCGACCGACGCGGCGAAGTTCGAGCCGCTGGGAAAGGAACATCGCCGCGGTCGAGAGGACAGAACAATCGAGAAGCAACGCGGCCCGTGGATCCCGAGCGGGACCCGTTCGATTCTAGGGCAGGTATGTCGATCTCTGCGAGCCGGTGCGCCTCTCACGACGACGACGACGACGACGACGACGACGACGACGACGACGACGACGACGACGACGAGTCGCGACGCAACACGTCCGGCGATCGATATTTCCGTGTGCATGGTTCGGTGCACACACCTGTGATTCCGATTTCTGATATTACGAGGAGGATCGGGACAAGCCACACGGGGAACGCCGGGAAGCTACAAGTGGTTTCTCGTGGCGAGGTCTTTTAATGCGCAACCGTAATTCGGATCCGCGTCGCTTAGGTCCTCGGAGCTGGAATCGTGACGGAGAGCTCGGTCAAATATTAGGAGCGCAAATTAGCTCGGTCCGTTTTCAAAAGATAGCTCCAACTGTTACGACTGTTTCATTAGTAACAACTGATTTCAATTGTTTCCGAGAGATTAGATATCTGCCAATAACGTTCAGTTTATATTGCTTCGAGTTTCATTTAATACACCTGTTTTTTTACTCTGTTGAATGCGTCAAGTTTTGTGTTAACCAAGCAGCATTTGCGGGAGATTTTAGTTTTCTGCTTCAATTGGAAGAAAAGTGCAGCTGAAGCACATCGAATGCTTGTTCGAGTCTATGGTGACAATGCTCCAACTGATAAATCATGTAGGGAATGGTTTCGACGCTTTAGGAATGCTGATTTTAGCGTTGAAGACAAGCCTCGCTCTGGGCAGCCAACGAAATTTGGAGACAAACAATTAGAGGCATTACTCGATGAGTGAAACTCAAGAGGAGGTTGCAGCATCATTGGGAGTTACCCAACAAGCAGTTTCCGTACGATTGAAATCCATGGGAATGATTGACAAGCAAGGCAATTGGGTGCCGTATGGCAATTGGGTACGATCGGAGACATGACAAAGTCATTCTTCTCCACGATAACGCTCTGCCTCGTGTCGCAAAAGTTGTGAAAAATTATTTGGAAACGCTCAAGTGGGATATTTTACATTGGAGGACATTGCTCCTTCCGATCACTAATTGTTCCGGCAGATGCAGCACGATTTGGCAGCTCACAGACTCACTTCCTTCGCAGAAATCGAAAATTGACTTGTAACTTGGATCGCCTCAAAAGACGAGATATTTTTTTCAGATGGAATTCGTAAATTGTCTGAGTGGTGGGGAAAAGTAGTAAACAGCGATGGACAATACAATGATTAATCTGTTGATTCATTTTGTTCTCGAAATAAATGCATTTTCCACCACAAAAGAACCGAACTAATTTGTATACCCAATACGAGCAGGTTATTTCTAAGCGACCCGTGTGCGTTTATTTAAAAATTTTAAAGATTTTTGAAAATATTTGAAGATATTTGAAGATTTCGCGTTGTCAAATTCTAGGGTCATGCAATGAAATATCGGCGAATCCTGTTCGCTGAAACTGCATTTTAGGGGTCCAATTTTCACGATAGCCAAACAGCTCGTTCACCGCCGACTGGAAATAACTAGGGCCGCCAGTCCCTCGCGATCTCTGGGATCGATGCGATCAGCGACGAGCGGAAGACGAGCGTGGAAAGGACGACCGAGGTCCTGTCGACTCGCTCGGGGAAAGGCTAACCGCGCCCGCGGGAGCGAGCTAAATCCGCGGCTAAATTCGGAGCGGGCCACGCTAATTTCGGCCGTAATTTTCATTTGTAAGAGTGTATTTCGGAGACGTCGTCGTGGATTAAAGTGAAGCGTCGAGTGGCCTACCCCCACGGACGAGATCTTCTCCGGGTCTTTGACGACCGCGGACCCGTGACGCCGCTCCCGCGCCGCTCGAAAGAGAGACTCCGCCGGATTCTTGGAGCGTGTGCCCGGTAAATAATAATACGTCGTTGCTAATGGAAACCTACTTCGCGTTCTGGCTTCTCCAGAGTAGGTTTCGCGAAAGAGAGGGGGGGGAGGAGGAGGAAAGTGTGTCATGCACAAAAGCCTTTTCCAAATCGTCTTAAAGCTTCCGCCGGCTATTATGATAACGATGTCAGGCTCGCGGCCGCGAATTTCGTGCGGCGTTCCGCGACGGCCGTTCATCGTCTACCAACGAAAATATGATGCCCGGAGAGTCGCCCGGGCGAAGCTTTCAGAATTTTTCGGTAGAGAGGGGTCGACGACGTCTCGTTCGACGTCATCGAACGCTGCCAAATTCCGGGACGCGCCGCGCGCGCGGCCATCTTTATAGATTGGAAAAAAAATACTTGACCCCGTTCGAGGGTTCTACCGCGTTCTTCCGATCAGCGAATAGATAGCTGTACTCTCTTCGGTATACAGCATAATATTACGGTGTACGCTCGAGCGGAGAAGATCGTCCGAGAAACTTCCTCTCGGAAATATCGGAGAGCATCGGGGAACTCTGAAATAAAACTACTTTCGAAATCAAATTAATTCGCGGAAATTTTGAAAGCAGAGATTAGGCGGGTTAAAGACGATTCGGGTAAGAATCTCGGCGAGGCTCGCTGGGCGGAGGCTACCGCAGACATTTTCGAGTAAAGTTTCGGAACGGGTCGGGAATTGGATTTTCGGCTGGGAAGCGTGGCCCCGCCGTCAGACACAATGGGATCAGTTGGTTCAATTAAGAAGAAGGATACTCGGGGAACCGGGGGCCAGCCAGCCAGCCAGCCACGTAGCGCGCTCTGCACGAGGCAAGCCTGCTCTCTCGCCGAGGGAAGCCGAGAGAGACTTGAAAAGAGGAGAGAGGAGAACCGCGAAGGGAACGGCGAAACGGAGAAGAGAGAAGACGACCGTTTCCCCTCCGACGCCTCCGCCTCTGCCTCGGCCGTGTCCCGAGTCGGCGTAGACACAACCGGTTTCCGCGGTGTTCACCCGCTTTTTGAGAAAAAATTGAACCAGTTTGTAAAACGAAAAAAGCTCTCCCCACTAGGACCACGGTCCCCCGGCCGTCCCCGCCTCGCCCCCTTCCCTATCCCCTTTACTCGGACCGCCGCGGAGGCTCATGGGAACCGAAGCGATTCCAAGCGTCCCGGAATCCGATGCACATCAAATGAAAAAGCCTCCAACGTTGCCAAGATTTTGACCCGGTGTTCTGCCTCGATTCTTCTCTCTCCCTCTCTCTCCCTCTCTCTCTCTTTCTCTCTCTTTTCCTCCTCTGTTCGCGGTCTTTTTCTCGCGCGATCTCTCAAAGGTAAACGAAAATGCCTTTCAAGCCTCCTTCTTTCGAATGGAACTAGAATTGTCGGGATGGCGAGGCGAGGCGAGACGAGAAGCGCTCGCGGTACCAAAATGTCGGCGCCTCGCCTTCATCGACCGACGCGAACCACTTCCGAGATCGTCTTTCTCCCGTTTTCGTCACGGGAAAATACGGCGCATCGGATTCGACTAAACCGGCAACGTTCGATAATTTCAAAGCATCGAAGGCGAACGTTTCGTTGTTCCGAAGAATTTCGTGCCGCGGTGTTTCATCCCGGGTCCAATATCGGCGAACGGTAGCCTTCGCAACCGAGCAACAATAACCCTTTTACTGCCGGCCGAAAATTTTATAACCGGGCAAGCAACGCTCGGCCAAGTTTGTGCAATTTGGTTCGAGACAACGTGCGGAAACAGGAGTTGGCTGGAAACGTGGTTTTTTTTATGGACAGTTTTAATAAATTGATAATAATGCTCGGTGTAAGAATTCTTGCGATAAATGCATAAAAAATAATGGCAATATTGTTGAGACAACGTTATTCTAGTAAGAATATATGGTTTAACTCTCTCAGCGTCGAACAACGATATATCTTTGTTAGCTATTGTTGCAAAGATAATTTTCTTAATATTTTTATTAACCCCTTGCAATATTACAACGAGTCAGACCCATGATACAGACTCCATACAAGATCTAATAAATATTATTAATTTCGTCTGCATCGAGATAAAAATAAATTCTTCTGCTATCGAAGCTTAGAGAAACACATAAAGACAATAAAAGGAACAAAAATTGTCCGGTCCTTCTCTTAAAAATATTAATATTATAAATATTAATAACTAATATTATTAGTTTAATGCTGATCAACGCAGCTTGAAAAGAATCATAGTGCAATGGGTTAACAATTTAATTTCTCATTTCTTCTCCCTTTTTGAATTTCTTATTTCTCAGGCTTTTCAAAATTCTTGCTATTTCTTTCCCAAACTTGATCAAACTTCGTCAAACGCTCTTAAACATTTCGCTTAGATACAGACTCTTTCGGCCGGTACTAAGAGGGTTAAATAGTGCAAACGCTTAATAGGTACACCGTGGAATAAGTTCGGAGACTCGTCGAGTTCCTCGGATGGAACATTCTGCCAACTGGTTCCCGCGCCATCGAAAAGCGTGAGCATAGTTCTGCGCGCGACTATTTCCGTTCCCGTGCTATTCCAGCAGTTTTAAAAAGGTTTCCAGGTTACATCGTCGGGTAGTGCCTGTTGCCCACGATCGAGTGTGACTTATTAATGTCATCGTGACCCATATATCTGGGGCATGGGATCGAGTCGACGACTCTCTCTCTCTCTCTCTCTTCTCTCTCTCTCTCTCGCGGTTGTTTCTCGTTGCGACTAGGATCGTTGTCGATGCGCGAGGTGAAACGAGGTCTCCTGACGGTACCAAAATGTCGAGGCATCCTCCTCGGTGTACACACAGAGAGAGAGAGAGGAGAGGGCCTCTCTTCGGCCTCGCTCGCGTTCCCGTAAAACAGAGAAACCGCGCTGGTCGCTTGGCGTCGCGTCGCCTCGCGTCGCTCCTGAATACATTCTCGGGGAAGAGCGTCGTCGGTGCTGCAACGTAGGCTCGCCTCGAGGCTTCCTGGCAGGGACTATTGATTTTCGAATTGGTTCAAAATTTCCATAATACCACGACGGCTGAGAGGGTACGCCGAAGCGCTGCTAGGCTCTCTCGCCGTGTGGTAGGGGGACCGATGACGGTGGAAGAGAGACGGCCAGAGAACGGAAACGGTGAGAGAGAGAGAGAGAGAGAGAGAGAGAGAGAGACGGGCGGCGACGGCGGTGAGCCGAGAGGGGGATGGAAGGAGATAGGACAGTAGGGCCACGCGGGAGAGACAGGCGGGAGAGAACGAGAGAGGGAAGACGAAAAGAGAGACCCGCCACCGTGTACCTATCCGTGTGTACAGGGTGTTTCACGCGATTCGGCCAATATCTCTCGAGCGGACGGAAAACAAACTTCTTGCGAAAGCCTTGCGCTTTGTAACATACTTGTGTCTCTTAAATACAACCTTATATACATGCACCATTTGACGACAGGATACTTTCCGGTGAATGAAAGGGTGTATAGATTCGTTTAACCTTTTAGGTACGGCGCACCACTATAGTGGCTTTCGCGAATGGTTCGTTGCTTTACTCAATTGTTTCATTATTTATTAAAGCAAACAATTAAAGTGAAAGTGTGTATATACAATACATTAAGAAAAGAATATATATTATTAATACTATATATAGATATACGGAAAAAAATATATATTAAGAGAAAATGGTAATTTAATTACGAAAAACTTTATTTGCGCAAAATCCTGCCGTACCTAAAAGGTTAACTAAAATTACTGCCAGTAACTAAAATCGTTCTAAAGTTTAATGTTAGACTTACGAAGCATTAATTTAGAGAACAGCTGGCTCTTTATTAATTTACGAAAGTAGCAACGACACGTTTATTTTGTTGCTTAACCTCTTGCCTTACGACTCGATATCCAACTGTGCGGCCCCAAAGTCTGGTTTATGTTTTGGCCCGGTAACCTTACGACGCCTCCAAGGCGTCTTTTTCATGTTTGGCCCGATAGACTTGCGACGCCTTTCAGACGTCATTGTAAGCCAAGGGGTTAATCTAGCAGATTTCGAAGACAATAAACGTGACAGGCTCGCGAGGGTTAAGAGACAGGGTCGCGGCCGAATTGCGTGAAACAGCCTGTATAGCCCGGCGATAGGGGAGTATAGCGGCGCGGCAGACAGAGACGAGATAGGCTGGAAAATGGCGGGGGAGCAGCGCGGAAGGGTGGGCGAGGGGGATGGAAGAAGGAGGGTGGAAGCCGAATGCACGTCAGAGGGTGAGTCGTCGCCACGGCCTCGGACGGTTTCGAACTTGGCAAAGTTCAGCGGCTCAAAAGAGACAGGCCGGGCGCGCGCGCGCGCGCGCTCGCCCACCCTCCACCTTTTCGAGACCACCACCCCGCCGCCGCCGCCGCGCCATGATTCACCCTTCTTCTCGCCATCCCCGCTAGCGCCCGTCTCTCGCTCTCTTCCCCACGGGCCTCTCTCGCTCCTTCGCCGCCGACTTCGGCTCCGTCCCGCGGCGTCCTCGCCCCTCGCCCCTCGCCCTCGGCCGCGACCATCGCATCCTAGGCCGCCCTCTCCGTCCTCTTCCCTCGTGGCTCCTTTGCAAATGTGCTTCACACCGACGCGACGGGGCACGCGTACCTCGGTCGGCAACGTCGTCGTCGTCGTCGTCGTCATCCTCCTCGTCCTCGCAGTCGTCGGCCGCACCCCCTCCCCCCACGCCGCCGCCCTCCCGTCATTTCGACGAGCCACCTCGACACAACGCGCGCGCTCGAAACAACAACGACGACGGCGACGTGAACGACCGCTCGTTCCTCGTCGCGGTACATCGTCATGTAACGATACCGGGAGAGGAAGGGTGTTACACCCTCTTTCTCCCTCCCTCCCTACCTACCTCTCTCTATCTCTCTCACCTCACCGTTCCTCTTTATTCGCCCCGTTTGGTAAATCGCTTTCCAGAAACGCTGTTTAATGCGTTATCCGAATATCTCGCGTCCGCTCGACTTTTTCCGCTTACGCTGTACCGTCGCGCGCTTAGAGCAATTACGCGTCGGAACACAGCAGAAATAGCCGGCAATCGCGGACCAACTAACTGGCAAATGGACTAGACAACGGCGACGAACGAAGTGGACGAAGTCTCACGGGGGGTAGTATTAGGTTGTCCCGCAAGTTCTTTCCGCGCCGCGCTGTGAGCGACTTCTTTAAGTGGCTGTTTTTATACAGGGTGTCCCGGAGTTCGTAGAACAACCGGGCAGGGGGCGATTCTACATCGAAAAAGAGGAAAATATTTTGGTGTAACATTTTTTATACGGAGATTCGTTTTCGAGATAATCGACTTCAAAGTTCGTTCAATTTGTAAACGATTTAACCCTTTGCACTCGGCTGCCCCCTCTCAGGGGACATCGTAATTCTAGTATATGGCTGAACATTAAAGTTTATTAGACATAAAGTTTATTTAACATTGCGATTTGCAACTATTTCTCGATGTCTACAAGTTCATATAAATCGAATATTATTATGATAATTGCGCGGTTGAAACAATAGAAAGTGTGTCTACTGATTACTCATTTTTTATTCTTTTTTACTATTTACTATTACAATGCTACAATAATTGAAAATGTTCTCCTCGCTGCTGCATACATAAGTTTGCTCGATGAATTAATTACATCCGGACAGACTGTAAGTTGTCATCGCTTTTTAATTTTTCGCCTAAGTAATCTTATGTGTAACATTTGAAATGTCGTTCATGCTATAAACTTGTTCTTTGATATAACCCGATATAAGTTGAAAGAACTCTAAAGTCGATTATCACGAAAACAGAGCTTTGGATGGAAAAATGGTTTATCAAAATATTTTCTTCTTTTTTGATGTAGAAACACCCCCTGCATGGTCGTACTACTATTTCCGGGACACCCCGTATAACATAATAATTCCACCTTTAACAATAAATATCGTGTATTTATTTCGCATAAAAAGAAAAGGAAGAAGCTTATGGGACACCGTAATAGTAGCCATGACTGTCGCAACACACGGCGGTTCTGTCGAGTCGTTCGAACGCTGCGATGGAAGCTGGACCGTGATTCGCCGTTCGATTAGCGACCTCTGGATGGAAGATGGGTCCACGGATCCTCGCGAGCGACCGTTCATCGAAGACTCTCCTCCCGGCCGTTCTATTCGCGCATACCAGCGTTCCTAAAAGGAGACGGCGACCGGCAGCAAGAAACGCGACAGTTATCCGCGCGTCGCCGTGGTTCGCATCGCGTTTAATTAAACTAAGTAATTGCTCGGTGCGGGCCCGTGTCACTTAAGGAACGTTGATGTCCCGGATAAGAGGGGTTGTCCGGTGAGAACCGCTCCGGCTAGGCGCTGTCGACGAGGTTCCCCGTTCAAGGACACTGTAAGGTAGTACCACCCGCGATTCCGTCTTTAGATAGAGCCGCGAACGCGTAGCAGCCCGCGCATGAGACCGGGCTAACCTTACGGCCCGCTTACCAACCGGTAATTATCCCCTAATTATTTCACGATCGCCCGCCAAGTGGATCGCGGCGTCCATTTCGCTTCTGGCGAGTCCAGGCCGCGCGATCCGATTCCTCGAAGGCATCGGTATTCGCGAATTACGTTTGTCCCTCGAAAAAGAACGAGAGATCACGGGATCGGCGACGCGAGAAAAGCAAATCGAAAAACTGCAACATCTAAAGGTTTATAAATCCTGTCGGTTTATAAATCTGAACGCTCTTGCCAAAAATAAGCCAACTATTATTATTATTATTATTTTTATTTTTACCATCGTCGTTGATATTATAGTCGTGAGAAAAATAATTAGGTCTATTCCCTTTAATTATAAGTCTACCGCATTCACCGTGTGCCGGGTCGAGAGTCCCGGCCACGTGATTCGATTCCCCGAAGGTATCGGGATCGCAGACGCGCCCCTCTACGAAAAAAAGGATCCAGGTATCCGGCGGAGGATCCTGCCACCGTGATCGATCGGACCCACGGTGGACCCGGGGGAGACCGGGCCGCCGGCGGCTTTCCAAAATCCGGCGGCTCCACGATTCTTTGCGCGGATTCTCCCGGTGTTTTCGGAGATCAAACGCGTTTCGGCGAAATTCTCGGCGAGGCGGCTAGCAAAGGTTGTGCCCGGGTAGAGATCGGGGCCGGGAAGCCGAAGGGCGAAGGGCGGAAGGCGGACGGCGGAGGGTGTCCAGTCGGTTCCTCCGCGCGGACAGGATGACGTACGGCCACCCCGCGTTGCATTCCTCTCTTTTTACGGATTCCTTCCTCTCTGTCTATCCTCTCTCTCTCGCTCTCTCTCGCTCTCTCTCTCTCGCTCGTCGCCGCAGCGCCGAGCCGCCCCGCAGCCGAAGGGAAAAGACCCCGAGCAAAAAGAGAACCGCCGCGAGAGAGACGGCAAGGGCATAGGCTCCGAGAGAACGGGGCGTCGCGGGACCGAGTCCGAGAAAGAGAGAGATAGGGAGAGAGAGAAAGAAACAGAAAGAGAGAGAGAGAGAGAGAGAACCGCCGGTCTTTGTCCACGGGATTCCTCGACTTTCGAGGCTCGCCGAGGCTCGCGCGCGCGCGCGGCCCCGAGCCACTCGTCGCGACGGCTGCGAACGAGATCCACTTGAAAAGCGCCCGGTAACTCGCCCAAAGGAGGCATGAATCCTCGAGCGTGCCGTGACATGACCTGTCCTAACTGGACGGATCGTACCTTGCCCCGACTACCGTGCTCTCGCTCTCTTCTGCACGATCTGCCTCCTCCGCAACCTTCGCCTCTTCCACATCCTCCTCTGCCCGCCGCACACTGGACTATTGAGTCCAACAAGCTGACCGATATACAGGCTTGTATACAGTCTTTCCCATAGCGCGTGCCACCAACAATTTTTATTGTTCATTTTCACTTGTATACAATTGCTTTTACCTGTCTGCAAATGTCTTTTCCAAGTTAGGGCTATGTTAGGGCTCTTAGGGTTATAGACTTATATCATTAGCTTTATATCGACCCGCGCTGCACTGGCGAAAAGTACTTTATACTTATACCTTTATTATTCATGTAATTTCCAATGAATATAGAAACATTGGCGCCACTGTTTCATTCTCAATTTCGTCCTTAACCCATTCGCTGCCAAGCCTAAATTATATGAAGTCATTCCCATTGCCGAGCCGCCCCGCAGTAAATGATATTTCATCATTTATATTTTATCATTCTCTATAAGAAATAAAGTATTATTTTTGTAAACAATTTTATTTGTAGTATTTTTTTCAAGTTTTTTACATATTTATATTTATGTCTGTGGCCACGAAAAATTTGCCAATTCAAAAGCCTGCAGGTTATAATATATTTAAAGTGGGACGAGTATACTCGTCCTGGCAATGCGTGACACGAGTGGCAATGAGACGAGTATACTCGTCCTTGGCAGCGAATGGGTTAATACACTGCTTTTTGAATTATGTAAATGTTGCTTTTCGTTTGGTTTTGACGAGCCTTTTTCCAAACCCTAGTAACACCGTGAAATTTGGCTCTTTCGCTCGGCACTAAGAGGGTTAAAGTACTAGAGGGTTCTCTAATAGGGACAGGTCGATGCAGACAGTCTGTAGCGGCCACGTTGCTTCGAATGCGTCGATTAAATCTGTTGTCTACAATTCAGTCGGTTATGCCAAATCACCATGGCAAGTTACTGGGGACATTTGAACGATGTCATATTCCATATACAATGGCATACACGGGTCTTTTAAATAAAAAAGAAAATTCGTTAATACCTCATACACAGCCCATTTTATTCCATTTAAAAATCGACCCGCCCTTACTGGAAAATCCTATTAGGTGCCCTAGTAAGTAGACGTTGGACGAGCTAAGCGAGAAAAATAAGGTTGACCAGCGAACGGGCAAGCACCCCGCCAGTTTCTGGCCGGCTTCTACGGTTCCCCGAGTACCCTAAATATTCCGGGGGCTTTGGGACCTCCATTAAGCGACGCGGGACGCGATCATCCGCAGCCTCGATTACCGTATTCGAACGAAAGTTTGCGCGCGTGCTCTTGGTCGTTGCTTAACGCTCTCTCGGGCGAGACCCGACTGACCCTATTTACTTTGAGCCAACAATTGCTCGACGACGGAGCTTAAGTTCCATCGGACCAACCCCCGGTGTTGCCGCCGTTCCCGACGATAAGAAATTAACCCTGTAACTTCTTAGGACTCGTCGGGAGTCAAACTCGGCGGCCGGAGCTGCGAACAAACTAACCAACAATTTTCCATATCCTCGATGTCTCTCCGTCGTCCCTTTATACTTCGCTTATCTCCGTTCGAACAGAACTACGAAAAGGTTTCGAAAGCGCGCGAAGCGGAGAACGACGATACAACGCGGCACGTTTCTGTTTCTGGTGACACGTTTCTCCCCTGCGCTAATAATTAACCCTTTGCGGTCGAGTGACGTCATTGAAAATTATCATGGCATGTTGCAAAATAATTTTTACCAAGATTATTCACATTCAAAGAATTGTTAAGAGCCTATTAATTGTTACACGAGCCGCAAAATTCGATTCCATAATGTGGAGAACGCAGCAGGTTATGTAAAATGGGAACGCTATAAGTTTGAGAAAATATTTTGGATTTAAAATGGCTCCGACAAAGGGTTCACCCCTAGCCATACTTTGACGAGTCTGACACGCAACGAAAATTTCTAGTAATAATTTATTTCGTGCGAACGCTATACCGTTGTTTTAATTTGAATAAAATTCTAGAGTCTCTTGTCATCTATATTTAAATATTGAAACAACTGTAGACACGCGATAAGTCTAAATCGTCTTTCTTCTTCCAAGAAAATATTACAATTGAAAACCTAATTCTCACAACTATGAAGAAAATGTAAGGGGTTAAAATTCGAGACGATACAAAGAAAAGCAGACGTGGTTAAATCGCGGCCCGGTCTCATCGGAACAACTTTACGCGACGTCTCGAATAGTTCGAACGTCCGAGTCTATGCACCGAGAGGAGAGGCTTGACGTATTCGAGCCGTCCGAGCGATCTGGATTATTTAAGAAAGTTCCCGATGCGATCTGTCCCAGTTAAACCGAAAGCTAGACTCGGCGCGCGACCCGGTGCCGGGCCAACAATTATCGAACAAATATTTTCCTTGCCTACTCGGTGGTCGCGTCGTCGTTTCCTCGACATCTATTCGTCGACCGGCGTCAACCTCGTCACGATTCCGAGCGTTACGTTCGCCGGAGATCTTCCAATGAAGTAATTAAAGAAGCGACGACGCGGCCGGTTTTTCCGGAGCACGCGAGATCGCGACAGTGGCGGCGACCTCCGCGCGAATCGCGTCGACATTTAGCATCGACGCGGAACAATGCGGCGATATCATCGCGATATTAACTATCGGTAGAAAATAGGTAGAAAATAGGTAGAAAATATCGAACGCGTTCGTCTTGGAACGCATCGAGGCCGCGCGCGCGACTCCTCGCCGCGCTCACCCTTCGATAGATGGATAGGGGGCGCAGAAGAACCGAGGGTTACGGACCGTATCCGCGGATACGAGGGTGGAAAACGAGGGGGGCGCAGGATACATCGCGATTGTCTTCTTTTCCGCGCGACGACGCGACTACACCGAGAAACTAGCGCAGTCATAAATGACCCCGATACGGCAACGTTCGCCGGGTTTAGGGCTCTGTCTTTTATCGATTCAAAGGCGTTTCGAGCCACAATCGAGACGGCGCGCGGGCTCTCTGTTTTATTTCCCTCGCTCGAGAACGCAGAGTCCCGCGGCTTGCTCGATCCAATGCTCGATCCACCAAACGCGATCAATTTTTCGTGAAAGCCGTTCACTGCGGAGCTACCGATGCCTGAAACCGACCGGCTCCGTTCCTCTTCAATCCCGATGATAAATACTGTTGCGGACTTCGGGAACCACGTCCGGTTCCCGTCGCCCCGTTTCACGAGTTCGCGGCATGATTAACACTTTATTTACACTTTCGTTTGTACAATAATATATCGGATTATTAAATTCAATATCAAGTTCGCTGTGAGTTCGCTGTCAAATCGCAACTTGATGTTGAACAGCGATTTGACAGCGAACCCGAGAAATTCAAATTAATAAACCGATACATTGTATATTGAATTGTATAAAGAAATTGTGAAAATAAATAGTTAATCATGCCGCGAACACGTGAAACGGGGCGACGGGAACCGGACGAGGTTCCCGAAGTCCGCAACAATACGTTTCTGTACGCGATCCGAGGAACCAACGAGAGTTTCTCTTTTAACCCTTTCGCTACGGCAGTCCGTTCCGCGGGAGTTGCGCCGCTGAACGAGGCAACGCGCCGCGCATGATGCGCATGGTGCGCGTCGGCAGTCTTCGATGTTCGCACTTACGTCTTTAACCCTTTTGCGCCGAGCGCCGCATATACGCGGCATCCACTCGACGGATATATCCGTCGTTCGGCTCTGCGAGTATCCACGTGGATGTCGGATATATCCGTCGTTCGGCTCTGCGAGTATCCACGTGGATGTCGGATATATCCGTCGTTCGGAGCGAAAGGGTTAATCCGACGCTGTTCTGAGAGACAGCGGTTCTGCGTTGTATGGTTGTAGTTGATTGAATGTGGCCTTTTATTTTTTGTCGGACCTTTTATACTAATTTGGTGGCCCAAGAGCGCACCAATCAGGGCTTAGCATTACTTTAGAATTTTGACTACGTGCAGCCGACAAAGGGTCGCATGGTCGCGCCTACGGTCGGAGTTTGCAACTTTGTTGCGCCGTAGCATGTGGTACTTTTTACCTGACATTCGAATTCATTGTTACGCCGTAACAGACGCAATGAATAAAGTCGCGGGGACGCTTCCGCGTTCTACTCGGTTCACGAGTAGACGGGACACTTTCTTGCGGATAGTCGACGATTTCGAGCACCGTTGCGACGACGAAGCGTCGTGGCCTAAGAATCGTGGAGAACAAAGCTGCGGCCGGTTAATTAACCGGGATGACGCGTGGCTGCGCGGGCCGAGAATGTTGCGAGGCGCGGGCAAATTGGCCGCGTCGACGTAATTACAGATCACGCGCGCGGCCCGTTGTTTATAATTCTAATGCCGTGAACAAATTGGAAGTTTACTTAACGCCGCGCGGGCCCGGCCCGTTTGCCCGATTGCGAATTCACCGGACGAACGGACGGACGGACGGACGGACGGACGGGCGGGCGGGCGCACGGAAGCGAAATAAACCGGCGTTCCATGGGAACGAGCGGACCGCGGCCGCAAAAACTGTACGGTGCACGTGAACAAGGCTGAATCGATAAATCTGTTACGATAAGAGGATGCGTTACAACTTCACCGTTAACTCATACGCAACGCGACCGGCCAGAAAAACTTCCGTTAGCTTCCTAACACGCGTGGAAGCCGAACCGGCGCGAGAAAGACCGACCGTGGAGAGAGAGTGACTGGACGAGAGCCACGCGAGAGAGAGAGGGAGAGAGAGAGAGAGTGGGATAGCCGGAGAGTTCAGGGCACACACCGCGCGCGGCTTTTTAGCTCCAATTTTCCCGCGGTCGATACGCGCGCCACTTTTTTACACTTTTTCCTCCTCTGTTACCGTCCTCCTCTTCTTTTTAACGCGTTCCCATCGCGAGCCGTCGCGGGAACGCGCGCGCGAGTCCACGCAAGGAGACGAGCACACGTTGCTCGGTTCGGGAAATCTGCGCGCGATGCGCTAACCGAGCCCCGAAGCCGCGATCACAACTAATCCAGATACAATTCTTCGTGATTTTTCATCGTCCGGCGTTAACCCTTCGCGGTCGACTCTGAGGCGCCGCTTGAAAATTAGTATGCCACGTAAAAATAATTTTTAGCAAATTTGCTCGCGTTCAAAAAATTGTCGAGAGCTGTTAACCCTTTGCACTATAATAATGTGTCAGACTCGTGAAGATTTGATGCAAACTCTACTGAATATAACACTGTGAACAAGAAGTAAGGTGAATTTGTTTATAAAATGCAAATTCTTTATTTATTCTTGCAAATTAATTTCATCCCCTTGAAAATAATCCCCGTCCGATAAAACGCACTTTTGCTTTTTCCAGTCCTCGAAACAGTCGGAATAGTCTTTTTCCGGTATAGCCTTCAAAACCTTCTTCGATTCGGTTTTTATCTCCTGAATCGTGTCAAAACGGCGTCCCCGCATCGGTCTTTTGAGTTTGCTGAATAGCCAGAAGTCGCGCGGAGCCAAATCAGGCGAATACGGTGGTTGCGGAACGATATGAATCGAGTTTATGGCAAAAAAGTCGCGAAGAACCAATGCGGTATGACATGGTGCATTATCGTGACGACTTTTGGTTGTTTACAAAAACACGTGCAACTCGGAGATAATTAAACCTTTTCACGAACAGACGCTTGGCAAATGTTATAGACAGTCCTACCAACCTAGGAAAAAAAAATTAAAAAAGGAAGGAATAAAGAATTTACATTTTATAAACAAATTCATTTTACTTTTTGTTCACAGTGTTATATCTAAATCTTCATATGGATTAATTAATCCGATCTACCGTATTCTTCCTAACTCAAATACCCTCTACAATCGCATAGATTTTTTTCATGGATCTTACCTATCTTTCAAAAGACAATTACGAATAATTATAGATCAGAGTTATTTTTCTTTAATAATGCGTTTATAAACTTCGTCGTTATGTATATTATATTTTCTTTTATAATTTCATGTAAAAGGACTACGGTCCGTTTATAAATAACTAATAACAATAAATAATAAATGGCCTCCGACTGCAAAGGGTTAAAACCGACTTCGTCCGCGTTGCTTTCCACGAATCACGCCGTCGAATCGATTCAGACATCGCCAATTTTTAAATTAATACGTATCGCCATTTTGTTTCATTGTTCATAGCAGAGGGAAGGGGGGTAGGCGATCAAATTTTTTCCCCCGAAAAAAAAAACCGCGCACTTCGGTGAACCGTGCGACGCTGCGATTCCGATCGGATTTCAGGGAGCCCGTAATACGTAGCTTAGGTTCGATAACGGGCTTCCTAGGAATAAATATCAGCGATAAAACGAGAGAGAAAGAAAGAGCGAGAAACAGAGAGAGAAAGAGAGACGGAGAACTTGGCTCGATGCAGCCTAGAGGAGGAATTAACCGGCGCTCTGTTTATAATTCAGATTTGTATAGATCGCTGGCCAACTGTAAAGGGGCTCGAGGGAAGTCGGGCATCCGCTCGACATCGAAACACGGCAGAGGTCTGATCTTTATTGTATAGGTATACGTCGCGAACGCGAGATTCCCATCGATTTTTCAAAGCATTTTAACCCCTGCTCTCCCACTACGCCACCCGCGAGCACATAATTCTCGGAACTCCGTGCGGCGGCGGCGGCGGCGGCCACGTTGTTTCGTTGCGAAGAAAAACGTCGGGAGGGCAAATTATACGCTGCCCATAATCTGTCAAAGTTCGAAAGTTTCCAACGGAAACAATGCGGTTTACAGGAGCGCGGTTAGGGTGCATTTTTAAAGGGTCCGCTTCTCGGGACTCGGCTCGCTGGCTGCTCCATCCGTTGCCATCTCGTCGCGGCGCGGAAATGTAGCTCGGTCTCTCGACTTCGCCAGTCCGTAAGAAAGTGTACGATCGTACAAATTATTAATTTAATTTAATTTAACCCTTTGACTACTGTTGGCGCCTATTGGCGTCCGAAACATGACTTCCCGGTACTGTAGGCGCCAATAGGCGTCAAGATCGAATTTCCACCCCGTTTATTATTAAATTTGATTAATTATATATTGTGTAATATTTATGCTATATATATTGTAAAAAAGCTTAATTGTTCACTTCAAGTAATATTGGTATAATGTAACAGAATTCAATATTTTGAATATTTTAATATACCTGTTGGAAATAATGGATGTTACAATATAGTTTAACTATCATATTTTGTATTTCGCGCCATATGGTATGCAAGAGTCGTGAGATAGTTCTCCTTCCGTTTCCGTCGGAGAGCTATAGTGTGAAGTGAGACTGTATACGACTGTCTGTTCTGAGTCGTCTTCGCACTGGTAAACGTACAGTATCCACAGAGAGACCATAAGACCAGAGAGACATAACCTGACATAACCTAACATAATTGTACTTTTCACATTAAATAATTATAGTATTGAACCACGTCTCGATTTATTACAATACCTCTTCAGAAATGCATGTTTAACGAAAAACTACGACCGTGCCAAAGTCTGCCGTAGCCAAAGGGTTAATTAATATATTATATATTATATATTCGCGTATCGCGATATTGGCGAACCCTTCGGATGGCATCGACGGGTCCGCCGCGATATCCTGGCGAGAGAGTCGATCGTACGCGGGCAGGGATGCGGACAGTGAAAAGGCCCCCGAGGGGGTGAGTTCGTATAGGCGGCCGCTAGCAGCTCGAAATCCAGTTTCTGGGCTGCGAGGGCTCGGCGCGACGGGGAACGACGGCCGATTTTCCCAAGCTCGAAGGCTAGCCGGCGCTGTTTTTTGCTCGGCGGAATTCCTGAACGGCGTCGCGCGAGCGCGCCTCCTCCGTGCTTACTCCCATGACTCCCATGCCAGAAGGGGTATCGCAAAAAAAGAGAAAGAGGACGAGGAGACGCGCGGAGGCCGCAGGTAGACGCGTCGAAATCGGGAGGGTGAGAGAGAGAGAGACTATGGCCGGGCCTGGCAACGTCGGGGTCGGGCCGGCCAACGAGGATTCATCGGCACCCCGGTTCAATCGAAGTCGAATCGAACCGGCGCGGCACGCCGAGAGGAACGAGATAAAAAGGAGGACGGAGGGGAGGACCTCGTCTTCTTCTCTCGCTCGGGCTGGAGGTCCAAGATCGATGCGAAAATGTATGGTGGACCCGGAGCGTCGCGAGAACGCGAATGCCCGGCTGGGATAGACTAGAATAGACTAGAAATATTGGGTCTGCCGATAAGTTTAATCCTTTGCACTCGAGTGGCGACTCTAAGGCACCACAAAAATTATTCTATTTCGGTCTAAAATAATTTTTGCAACAATAAGGTTCAGATTCAAAAAATTGTCAAGAACTAATACTGTTGGTAGGAGTCACAAGAATAAATTTTGTGTGCATAAAAATTTATTTTATATATAACACGAATCAGAAAAATTATTTCGAATTTACAGTTAAAATGGCTCCCAGTGCAAAGGGTTAATTATACAGTCAGTCCCGTAAGTATTCGTACCCTCGTTGCTTATAAGAGAAATCTGTTGAAATCAAGGGATGCGCGTCAGATTTTGCGATAAACTTTTTGTTATCGATGAACACGTGTGCAAAGTTTATTTATACCAAATTATAACAAAATTGATCAACTAATAACAAAAATGATCAATAATAATTAATAATAAATTTCAATAATAAACTATCATTAATAATCTTAACCGAAATTGCTTATTTGTTGATTTATATCACCACGGAGGTCTCGTGGGATTTACCCTAAAAATAATTCCTACAATAGCTAACAGTTAACAACTAATCCGATGAATTAGCAATCTCTTTGCAAGTCAATTACCAACGCATTGTATGCGTATCGCGCATTCCTGTACGATGCATCAATGAATGCAACATAAATCGTACATTTCTAAATATACGATGCTATAAAGTAGCAACTTAATACATTAATAAGAAAGTAGAATAATTATTGTAGGTCAAAAGCATCGGATACCGTAACATTTGCCACGGTACAACAGCAATGTCTCGCGGGCTAAGATCAAAACTTATAAAAATCGTTCGAAACCATCGACGAGAAACGCTCGAAACACGTGTCAATTATTTTTGCTCTAGAGACGGATGCGAAAAAATTTCATTAAAATCGACGACGGGGCCCCGGGTGCGCGCGTCTAACAAAGCAAAAAGCCAAAAACCGAAAGCAAAAAAAAAGAAAAGAAAAAGAAGCGAGAAGGCGGCAAAAAGTGAAAAGCGAAAAAGTAAAAAGGGACGAGGAGTTAGAAAAGCACGGTGGGAATATCGGAGCGGCGGACGGCACTGGAATTTAAACCGTTTCTTCTTTCCCCGCGGTCCGTGTTTCCCTTTTCCCCCCCTCTCTCTCTCTCTCACTCTCTCTCTTTCTCTCTCTCTCTCCGGCCAACCGAGGGGGGAAACTTCAATCAGGAACGCGGTCTCGGGCAGCCCCGGCAATCTGCGAGCCCATGATCCGCGGCAACTTTTCCTCGAGACGATTCCCGCGAATAAGATTATCCGCGAGCTAATTCCGTTCGGAATTAACAATCGACGAGTGCGGCGGCTGCGCGCGGAGGGGTAGGGGGCCAGCGAGGGGCAGCGGTCGGCCGCCGGCAAAAATTCGATATTCAATGTACGGGCCGGGCACAGGATGTTAACGGTTTTCCGATAACCGGCTGAAATATCGAAAAAAGTATCGGATACCGCGGGCCTACGTAGATTGTAGATTACACGTGCGATGACCTGGATCGCGCGCGCGCGCGCGGTCCCGGGATCTACGAGCGATTTCCCGGGCGAAGATCGGATCGGAAATGAGAAACGTACGCGCGCGGGGCTCTCTCCGCGCTCCCGTTTCCGAAAGCCTTTCGACGCGGCCGAAACGCCTCGTCCGGCTGTGGACAGCAAAAGACAGCTTGGACAGCGAAAGCGTGCGCGCGCGCGCGAGTAGACGCTGCAAGCCCGATTCGAGGCGAAACGGGCGCGAGTTATGCGGTGCTTTCAATTAAGGCGAATTTCGCGCGAGCAGAAACGCATGGAGGGACGAGAGAGCGAAGGAGAAAGAGAGAGAGAGAGAGAGAGAGAGAGAGAGGGAGGGGAGGCGAAATAAAGAAACAGAGAGCATTGTCCGAAGCCGCTTCTATAGGCGAACGAATCAAGATTCGCCGGGCAATTTATTTTCCTGCTACGCGAATGCGAATGACCGGGCAGAATCTCGCGGACACGAGCACCATCAATGTTAAGAGCGTCTTAACACAACTGATGGGAATACGGGGAGCTGGCTGCGCGCAGCTGTCACTGCACTCGACTGCTACGAACCGGCCAGACGGTCGCAATCGCGTCATTTCGTTGAACTAGATCGCCGCGCGCGCGAGCGCGAGAGAGCTTCTGGATTTTTCGAGGACTTGTTTGCGCGAGCCGAACCATACCTGTTACGAAACACCGTACTGACCTCTTCTCGACCCATTCGCGTCACAAAGAAAAGTCAAAAATTCGTTCCTATCACCGAAATCTTTTTTACTGTATTTAAACTTTTAGATACGGCAGGATTTCGCGCAAATAAAGTTTTTCGTAACTAAATTACGATTTTCTCTTAATATATATTTTCTCCGGATATCTATATATAGTACTAATAACATATATTCTTTTCTTAATATATTGTATATACACACTTTCACTTTTGTTTAATTATTTTAATACTTTTATTTAATTGTTTAATACTTTTATTATTTAATTATTGCTTTAATAAATAATAAAACAATTGAGTAAAGCACGAGCCATTCGCGAAAGCCACTACAGTGGCGCGTAGTGTCTAAAAGGTTAAATTTGAATGTCAGGCCTGGTATAAATAATACGCGCTTTGGTGATAAATGCCCGAGTCAAATGCGCGCATACATGCGCTTTTGATGCGAATGGGTTAAAACAGCGCGTTTGAACGTTCTTCCTTGCAAGTCTTTGCAAGATACAATAAATCTAATAAACGACGATCGACGAGTAACCGACTTATGCGGCCACGTTTCGCCGCGACGGAATAATTATAAGATTTCGCCGAGGTATCGGGTTGTCTTCATGGAAATTTCGGGGCGTCGTGCGCTGCATCGTGGAATAATTTTCTGCTGTCGATGCATCGTTGTTATTTCGTCGACGTCGCCCGTTCGGGAATTTCTCCGGGCAGCGTTAAAAGCGCGGCGCGGTTCAGGCCGGGCGGGAACTTTTGCCTGCCACTGTACGCGCGCGATTCTCCTTTCCAACGCCATTTCAAATGCATAGCCGTGCCGAGAGAGGACCGCGCAGCGCGGCGCGGCGCGGCGTAGGGTTAAATAATTTTATACGGCTGTTTACGGTTATGCGATCCGCGCGCGCGCGCGCGAGCGCAGGAAAGATTTAGGTCCGGGGCCTCGCGCGTGGCCATGGGAAAATCGTTCGGGGCTGGTCGCGTTAATCCGGAAAAGTTTGATGTGGATAAACTTTATCGGCGGAACATGTGATTACGAATAACTTCGTCTAATAGAAACTTTTAATCGGGTAATTAAACTTTCTGGCCGGGGGACAACGCCGCTACTTTTCCGTCGCTTTTCATTATTACTCGTTCGAGTATATAATAAAATGGCCTAATTACGGAAATCCGCGGCACGCTGCATCGATCTCGAGAACGCGTCCGCGAGGACTACGTGCTGCTACACGGTGTTTCGAAACCGTTGCACGGGGAACATCGAAATTTTAAGGCGCGGAAAGATAACGCGAAAGTGTCTATTATGGAACGCTTTCCAGGCTGCGTGGAAGCTTATCATCGATTTTATTGCAACTGAAAAGCGTTGGCGTTGAACATTCGCAGCCACAGTTTGCTAGACCGATGTTTCCAGATAACGTAATGGACTTTGAAACATTTGTTCATAGATCCACTTTCGCGTGTTCTATCCGGTTGTGTTAGGCTGTCCCATAAGTTTCTTCCGCGCCGCGCTATGAGTGATTCCAAGTGGCTGTATTTATATAAACATGCTTGCTTATCTCTTAGCCGTTTATGGCATCGGTTTCAGTCGTCCCAGAGATCTTTCAGAGCACGTTTCAGTGGTGATAAAGTCTTTCTTAAAATTTTGTATTATATAATATTAATTGTGCTACTGTTTCAACCCTTTGACTACTATCGGCGCCTATTGGCGTCCGAGACACGTTGTCGTCCCAGTACTGTAGACGCCAATAGGCGTCCAGATCAAATTTTGCCTGTTTCGCCAATTTATTATTCAATTTGATGATTAAATATTGTAGAAAAAGCTTGAAATTAATGTTCACTTCGAGTAATATTGTTTTAATGTAATAGAATTCAGTATATTGAATATTTTAACCCTTTGCACTCCGCGTCATCATGGATGTTACTTACAAGCGCTTATAAACATTTATATTATTATATAATAATATACTATATATTATTATATAATAATATACTATATATTATTATATAATAATATACTATATAGTATACGTTATAAAATGTATGTATGTATATATAATATTATTATAATAATATTTGATTTATATGAATTTATAGACATCGAGAAATAGTTGCAAATCGCTAATAAACTTTAATGTTTAGTCATATACTAGAATTACGATGTCCCCTCTCAGGGGACAACCGAGTGCAAAGGGTTAAATATAAATATGCAACGTATTAGGTTGTCCCATAAGTTTCTTCCGCACTACGCTATGAGTGACTCTAAGTG
>NC_135777.1:5809624-6072398 GCF_028453695.1 Augochlora pura
TACTTGTGTGTGTACTGTGTTCTTTATGAGTCGACTGCGAGTATTTATGCATTTACCGAAATTTCAATCGAGTCGAACAAACGTTCATCTATTCTATATATTTTACTTATGAATTATCAAGTTTCACTAGAATGTAGTAATGCGAGAAAGCACATAAATCTTTTCAAACTTGTTCAACTGTTTCCATCCAACCGTACCATCCGAGAATACATATACTGCGAATACTCTGAACAATGTGAACACACAAAATCCGCAGTCCAGTCATGATTTAAGCAACGATAACGACTCTAATACTGTTCTTCGAAAACGTTTTATAACGAGTTCATCTCTGTTACTTTACACGATATAATTGTGATTATTAATATATTGTTCGATTAATTAGTTCTCCGTTACGCAGATTTTCTTATTGTTATTACATTTCTTTTTTTTTCTTAGTTAAATACGCATGTCTCTCTTATGTCAGTAATTCTCGGAACTAATTGTAAGACAATGTTGGAGAGTCTCTCACCCGATTTGATTAAGAATTTCCGTGTTCTGTCAATGCATAGAAAATTCGAAATTGTGCGAAGCATTTTCGTGTATTTCGAACATGTTTAAAACGCAGGATTAAGAAATTTCGAACGTTCCAAATGCTATTTCTTTTTATTTTTTCATCGAAGAATTCTTTGAAATATTTCGACTCATTATTTAGGTAATATGCGTTATGTTTTAAATATTTTTTATCACATACACTCGTCTCGCAAAGCCATAATTATTTGTTATTCTTTTGTTGTCTTGTAATACAAGCGTTACTTGGAAAGTCTAAGTTTATTGCACGTATTCGATATATTGTCGAATTGGTATTTTCAAGAATTGGCTCTCATTTTCGTCTGGTATTAAGTTGCAGGCATCTACTTATAATTGGGGTTTCATTCTCTCAGCCAGCAGCCCTCTGGAATTTATTTCTGATAAACTGTTCTGTTATACATAGACAGCTTCAAAATACTTTTTATCACAGATAACAAACTTTTATTTTATGCAATGAATATCTCCGTAATAACGACATAACCGTTCGATAATTGTTTAAATTTAACGACTGGACAAAAGAAAAAAAAAAGGAATTTCAATGATTTCCGATAGCATCGATTAAAAATGAGATTCGAGTTAACAAAGAAACACAGGTGACAAGAGTAAATGATAATTTTTCGAACGCGTGCAACACAATGTGCTCTGGTGTTTTTCTTTTTATATATATAAATATTTTGTATGAAAACAAACTCGACTTATATTGTGTACGGTATATGCGAACATAGATGCATACACTCATACACAAATATTCTTTCTCTCTGTAGAAGTATCATAAATTCCATCGTAAAACTATTGCTTAAGTGCTGTCTTGCTTTTGCATTCTTCTTTGATAAAATTACGGAACATTTTGCTTACGCTTATTTCGATTAGATTAGAAGTATGTTTTCATTTAATAGTATCAAAAGAACTTTCCGTCTCTACATTATCAATATAAAGCTTCTTTTTTTTGTTACTATTAAATATATGTTTTGTAAACAATGTTTTGAACATGGCGAATCTTGGAGTATATATATATATACAAAACTATATGTACATTCTTCATATTATACACACCAAACTATTTTAGTTTCAACATCACTTATACCTTTGCTACGAGTAAAAAGTGCGAGTATCCGACACCGATGAAATAAATAAAAAAGAAGAGAACGATGTGGGAAAGAGAGAGAGAGAGAGAGAGAGAGAGAGAGAAACAGATGGTGACAAAGGTCAACGAGCAATTTGAAAACTTCGAAACGAACAAATCAAATATCAAACTGGTCTGTCTTGTTCTTCGAGACGTATAACAAAGATATAATTGACGTATCTCGACTTTTCATACATGTTTCAAATCTTCTGTACATACACACCACGTGACATCGTTCTATACGTAGATAATATTTTACAGTACGATGTACATCCTCGTATCCGATACAATTTTTTACATTTCCTATTCTACAAACTGACTCTACAGAATGTTTACAGCTTCGAAGTGCGATAAGAAATCCCACACTTCGAAAAGAAAGATTAGAGGAGAAACGGTGGAAGGTTCACCGATGAGAATTGACATCGATCGGTGCGACGATCCTTCCGAGCACGCGTTTCTTCTATCGATCTCGAACGCATCAGATAGAATTCTGGATGGAATGCTTTCGTTAGTCTTATAAATTACAATGAACTCGCGTTTATAGAAAAACCGGTAGGCAAGATTTACGCGGGAATGCACCTTCTGATAAAAGACGCGAAGTATCCAAAATACTTTGAAGATCATAGATGACCGTAGAAACCATTGGAGACAGATTTCAGTTGGACTCTGCGGCAGCCACACTGAACACCTAGAAACACGTTGATAATATCCTTCCAGAGCAAAGATCTCGCATACGAAGGAAATACCAAAGAACGCGTTTTCACCGCAGATGAATAATCAATTTAAAGCTGGTACTTCGCTACAATCAAAACTAACTGTAAGCTCGGTTAAAATGAATGATAATGAATCGGTGAACGAAAGAGTTAGACGACAGGACAGCGATGCCTCCGACGTCGGTAGCATTCTGTCCAGTCAAGGGAGTTTCACAATATGAGACTGCTCAGCTAACCTTGTTAGCTGAACAGTTGTTAGTATTATCCTACCAGTTTTAATCAAGGTTAAACCGCTACATTGCAGAGATCAAATTAGTGGAGTGAGATTCGTTTGTTTCCTCTTTTTATGTTACTCTGGGATGATCCTCCTGATGGCCTATGAATGCCTACCAATCCCGAGGTCTCACAAGGCTGTGCTTTCGATCGGCGACGTTGCACGATTAGGTGTGCAACACCTATCGGGAGTATGGCACAAGTCCGGCGTGTGTCTTCCATCCCTTAACTGAACAAAATCCAAATCCGCGAAAAAATCACTCCTCATGGTGCCCACTGCACTGTCGGAGCCGAAGCTGTCTTGCCTGCACAGATCTACATTCTTATAACAACCACTGTACTCTGCCAACGAGCTGGGCAGTTTGCTGTCATCGTATACAGATTTCTTCGGATCGGACTCTATCTCGGAAGAGTTCTGGATGGTCGTAATACAACGATTTCTTTTAGTCTCGTCATTAATTTCTGTTTGCATGTTGTATATAAGAAGATCATCGTTCTTCGAGATGCTTGTGTTCGAATATAGGTTATCGGTGTAATATAAATTCTTGTTCTTCTGTATGTCGTTCTTCTGCGGAGCATTCAAAGGAGAATATTGTTTGTAAATCTTCTCCTTGTTAGTTGAGCAGTCTCGTACCGTGAAACTCCCTTGACTGGATAGAATGCTATCGACGTCGGAGGCGTCGCTGTCTTGTCTAACTCTCCTTTCGTTCATCGATTCATTATCGTTCATTTTAACCGACCTTACGGTTAGTTTTGATTGCAGCGAAGTACCAGCTTCGAATTGATTATTCGTCTGCGGTGAAAACGCGTTCTTTGGTGTTTCTTTCGTAGGTGAGATCTTTGTTCTTCTCAAGTACGAACCTACCGACTTTGGGGTCTCGTTACTTCTTTCATCAACTTTCTTCGACTCGGTGTTGCTACTTTGGTTGTCCTGCTTGTACTCTGTCTCCATGGTGCTCGTTGATTTGCCGATTTGCCTTAGGTAGGCGCTTACGGAATTTGCGTCCGGCATTTTGAATTTACTCTCCAGCTTAGTCTTCACGATTTCAGATTTGGCGTTGATATTATTATTAACCGTGTACGCGCATTTGCTGTCGACAGTGTACTCGTTTGGAGTGTCCGATAAAGTGCACGGACTAGCTCTACTTACGTATCGGACATTTTCGATGGTGGGTATTCGTTTCAGATTACAGTCGGTCTGTTCAGTTTGCTTTGTACAACAGGCTTTGTTGTCTTTATTATTGTTAGGAAAACGCGACGATGATTCAACAGACTTCTGTCTAGCGAAACACCCGGCGAAGCCCCCGGGCTCTGGAGAAACGACTGCGTCGAGCTTATCACTGGTGTCTTTCGACCTGGAATTTTGACGTGCGTACCGACTCGTGTTCCCTGGTGATTCGTTCGTTTTGCTGTTCTGCCTTGCATACCTTCCTTTCGAGGTGATCGCATCAGGCACTTGAAGCGTGTTACCACTCTGGACAGATTCCTCGCGTTCAAGAGTACTATCATCGCATCCGCTGCACCGTTTCTTTTCTTGATGGATCTGACCCTCTTTTATGGGCTTTAGTTGCGGCGCAAGGGTGTCTGGAGTTGTTGACTCGCTGGTGCTTGTGCTGGACCCGGTATAGTTTCTGATATCAAATTCCAGATCCACCGGTAATTCAGTACCCATCGCCAAATGCATCGCCAATCCCTCTAACCAAACCTGCATCAGTTCGAATGGCGGCCTCTTGTCGGGATTCAAGTCACAGCAGAGAAATGCTATCCTGTAGAACATCTCAGGACAATTCAAGCAAAATTTTTCTTTGAAAACGTTCTGGTTTAGACCAAAATCCGAGGATCTCGGCAGATAATCGGGATCAGCTTGAACCCGTCCTATGATTTCGCACACAACGATGCCGAAACTGAATATGTCGACCTTCTCGTCGTATTTGTTACCCTTCATCATCTCGGGGGCCATCCAGTACGGATTTCCCACCACCGTATACCTTTTCTTTCGTTCTTTCTTGGACGTTTTCGTTTCTCCGTCGGAATGTCTGCTGTATTTGCGATTATCCGGTGAATTACCGTTCTGTATTATTCTGGCCAGACCGAAATCGGCAACAACTACGGTTTTGTCTTCGCGCACCAAGCAGTTATGCGAATTCAAGTCTCGGTGAATGATGTTCATGGAATGTAGATACGCCATGCCTGCGGCGATGTCTTTCGCAAAGGACGTCCGCTGTTCCCACGGCAAAACTTCGTTCGCGTCATGGAGTAGGGCTCTCAAAGTTCCACCCGCTATATATTCTGTGACCAGATGGAGTTTCTTGTCTTTGTAGAGTACACCAATAAATCGGAGAACGTTATTGTGATGCAAAGAACGCAGTACGGCTACCTAATAATGAAATAAAATATCCAGTCAACCTACATAACAAACTATATTAGATGGTTTTACATTAATATCATTTGCAGAAGACTGACCTCTTTCAAGAAATTCTTTTGAGCTTCCTCGTCCACTCTGTACAATTCCTTCAATACCATGACCTCGTTGGTGTCTCTATGCGTCACCTTGAATACTTGGCCGAAAAATCCTGTGCCTAAAAGCTCTCCCTTCACCAAGTCGCTGGCACGAAATATTCTTTGATTCTTCGGCTCCACTCGAAAGGATCTTGTTCTGCTCAAGTCGCATGTGGGATTCGTTGAAGATCTATAATAACATTACGCACTGAGCATCTATGTTTAGGATTGTACGTAAAAGGAATTTCCGCGACACACTGTATCCAGTAATAAATTACATACCCGTCGAGTAATCTTGACATGGAGCTACTGCGCTCCTTGTGCATAGGATCTCGCGTCCTTCTTAATTGTCTGCTTCGTGTTCCACTAATGTAACCTTCATCCCGTCGTTTGAACAACCGTTCTTTGCCCTCTGTACTAGTTTTTGGACTTCCGACAGTTGTCAACATAACCGCGGACGGTGAAGAATAGGCTGGCCTTCGCGAAACTGCATCCGGATCATGTTCGATGGTCAACTGAAAGAATGAATATAGTCACAATGGATTAGTTACTGTGTTCAATGCAAGAAGAATAAAATGATTTAAAATTCATAAATTCACCTGCAGGACGGTATCCGAATATTGTATCAGATTTTCTATGCTTTCTATGGGTTGATCCTTGACCGGTGTACCATTTACTTCGAGTATTCGATCTCCGATGTGTAAGGAAATGAGATCACTGGATACATTCAGTCTGTAACACGTTTCGCGTGACATTTCCAATGTTTATAAATAGTTGTAACAATACATGCAATGATTTGCGTGCATTTAACAGATATTGAAACATGTGCGAACTTATTGTAATGAAAAATAGGAGAGGTATTTATTAATAAAATTATCTTTGGGTGCCAAATGGCTACTTTACATTCTTTTGCAAACTGATACACAGAAAAATGTAACATTTAGAGTTGTGTAATAAAAACGTGTAATGTAATGTGGTATATATACAATATATGTATGAACTATGATTTCGTCCTCGATATGGTAAATGCTTGCAAAACAATGTAATACAAATTAATATATAAACAATTGATGTTGGACAAGATACCTATATTGCACAAGATACATATTTTGCGTGCAGTTAAATGGCAACTACCAAGTACACACACCTAATTAATAAATGACACAGTATCTAGTGCATATTATTTATTTATTATGCTGTACCTATGATTAGAGAAGTGGCAGCATAGCCTAAATAGAACCTCCATCATAGAGGCCAGCAGCTTACTGATCTTTCCACGAACATTTCTCATTAACCTGTGTTTTAGTTCAAAGTTATTAAAGGCTGTGATCTAGAGCGATTCTTAAATACCACAGAATTATTCATGCAAGGTTAAATATTTTAGAGAAGCTTTATTAATGTATAATTTGACGTTGTACAAGAACATTGTTTTAGAAATGAAAATTTTCTACTCTTGTTGTATACAAATCTCTTGACTTTTTTTATTAATTTCTCATCAAAGTAGACAATTTTCGCGTGTTCAATATAAAGTAATTTTAAATGATAACGCATGCATTTCTCAATAGCTAGAATTTATACTTGAAACGATTAAAGCAAAAGAGGCAAAAATGCAAATGGGTTTTAACATTTTTCGATAAACAATACCGAATGTAGACAGAAAAAATATAATAAAAGGATGTATAAGTAAATGGTACACAGTTTATATACATACTCTGATATACGAAGCAAAGCTCCACAATTTCTAGGACTAGGAGTTGTATCTAATGTCAGTTTGATTCCTCTCTGCTTCTCTGAATCGGAAGTGGTTGGAGGTATTTCTACTAGCCTGATGCTGTGCGGTTTTCTAGCGAATGGACAATTGGCTGTCCTATTGATTGGTTGCATTTGCCTCTTATAACAACATCCACAATAGAGCTTGGACCTTTCAACCAATGCGTAACTCTCTCCATCTCCGATATATGCTCCGCAAGAGTTGCAGGCAAAGCATTCTGGATGAAATTTGTGATCTCCTGCCAGCATAACGGGACCTGTGATGATTTGGCCGCAACCTTGGCAGGCCTCCCCGTAAGCGGCCCAGTAATCATCCTTGCAAAAAAGCAAACCATCCTTCTCAAAGTACCAAGATGATAGACCAATGTCGCAAGCGGAACACCTGCAAAATAGAAAAATCTTTTTTGACATATCATTAAATTCGCAAATACCCAATTTATTGAAATTCCTAGGAATCCATAAAGTTGCTGAATCTTGAAATAAGGGAAACCTGGAGTTACCTATGGCAGGCAGTGGTCATTTTGTAAATGTGACTTAAACAAGAGGGAATTCCACTTCTTTTTTGATATGTTTAATTCTAAAAATTGGTAAGTCTGTTTTAGTGGAATTTTAATGTATAATATTTAAGAGGATAAGGACCATTCTGTAACAATTACATACCGAAAACAGTCGATGTGCCATATTTGGTTCAGAGCCTGGATAAACTCATCTTCGTCAATGGCATTGAGACAACCGGCACAAGTTATTGTCCCTCCGCTGTCCCCTCTTGCTTGATCTAACATAGACCAAAAAAAAAAAAGAAAATTATAATTCTGATGACGATAACGAATTCTTAGAATACACAGGACGACAGAGAAACTTCATCCAATTTTGTTTTTCTGAAATGTCATGTTCAATTCGCTAGCACAAATGTTTACATAGTTTTTTTTTCTCGATCCTGTCTTGTATATTTACATACACGTAGACGCGATTGCTTTTTGCAAGAATCCTAGGATATTGTGAACGGCAAGTCCGGCATCGAATTTCGAATTCATCGAGCAGGTAACAGCTGCGAAAACAAATCCGTCCTGATGCTGCGGAAAAACGAACGCGTTGGGTACGTGCGGTACGCAGAGAACGTGAATCACGATTAAACGTTAGGTAAGCATCAGGGGAAAGCTGGTTCCGTGTAACCAGTATATCAACCAGTATAATCAACTAGCATATCAACCAGCAACATCAAACCAATACGTCAACCAGTATATCAGCCAGCTAACGCGGCAAACTATAAGATTCTCGGGGGGATTTTCGTAATTGTCAATTAATGAAACGTGTCACCTGGATCATTATGAGTCTCCGATACGGCGGCGTGTTAACGATCGTGTTATCGGGGAACGTAGCAATCGAGGAGAACGCGTAAATAAAGTGTTGCGAAGAGCGTGGGCCCAGGAGACTCGGAACTCGGAAGGCAGGACGCCCACGCGATCCGCGAAGCATACAGCAAACCACGCGAAATTCTCGGTGAATCGTTTCGTTGCGACACAAAGTCGGAAACGTTTTCACTCTCTACACTGTGAATCCATTCACTTTCATCGGAATGCAACTCAGAACTTTCGTTGAAAAAGACGTACCGTTTGACGAAACTTCATCCATCACAGCATCGAGAACTGACACGCTCCCACTCCGCGCCTTAACCACTGAGTACATATGGAAACATAGAGCGTTGCATAGTTGCGGGTGGGCGTTGACAGATGTCGCGTGTAAAATGCCGCGAAATTTTGAAACGTTTCAAACACCTAGGGCATAATCTGAAAGAAAACTATTCTACCGTTTAAATAATTTTCCATCTGTTAGGAGGTAGTCGTTTATTCTCACAATATCTGATCGTTATTTGAAAACATTATAATTAGAGTATTCGTTTTTTATAACATTTCTATTTTCTTCCTAGTTAAAAGAAAATATATTTGCATTACTAAAGTGTGTACATATATTGCGTTGGGTGTAACAACGAGAAAGGTAAAAATATATATGTCTACGTGTATAAATATATCTTTACATTTACGTTACTTATACAATTTCTAGTTAATTGTTGTAACTATAATTAGGACGAAGATCGCAGTAGAATAAAAAGTATGTATAAATAAACAAGCAACAATATTATATGTGAACGCAATATCGTAATAGTGGAATATGATAATAAACTAATATATTTTAGTATTGTGTATAGTAATTGAAATATTGTGTAGTTACAAATATGTAGTCGTCTCGTATTCGTTCAACACGATTAATAATCTCGACAAATCCCACAATAAATATTCAAAAATATATTTTCACCGCTACGTTTTGTCTTCAAGATAGAATTAGGAATTATCAGATTGCGAATCTTTATCCGATAAAAGAAACAAAACGTACCCGCCTTCTGTTCTACAAAATTACAAATGCCACGAACGCATAAAAATTCATATAAATATTTGTATAAAGATTCGTACAAAAATCAGCATTCCAATGATTATTAATTGAAACTAGGCAGAGGTTTTTCTCTCTATTATCGAGATCAGTACCGTATCGTCAGAATAAAAAGACCGAAGGTAGTTAGGAAAAAGTCACTGAGGTATTTTGGAAAATTAATCGCGTGACTCGGTAAATCAATTGCACGCTTTCCCGGCCGACCTTCTCGAAGTAACAATGAATCCGGTCAACAATCGTACTATTACCGGATATCTTTTCTGGACGCATCGATTATTTGGACTAGAAAGTCGCAAATAACGCACAGTTGCTTACGCTACGAGTAAAATTGTAACAAGTCTACGTCTTTAATCGAATCACAGTAGATATTGTGCAGAATCGCCATCATTGATTACTCTTTCGTACTGTAATTGGTAAACGATAAATGTCATTTTCTTCTTCCTTCTAAGAAACGTTAAAAAAAAAATCGCCCACATCCAATTATTTTGAACAGTATTGGAGCATCTAGTACGATATTTGGTATTCTATTCTAGAAAACTAACTGTAAGCTACGCTGCGTATAGTTTTCGTTAAATGCTTTCAAATCGGTATAACTAGACTCTAAACAAAAACACTTCCGAGTTATCAAAGATTAGAAAATCGTAAACCTTGAGAGGAATCCATTAGTTTTTTTCTCAATTTATCAGATCGATGCGCGAGCGATATCAATGATAGAATTCTGTTGCTAACGCTGTCGCATCGATCTGATAAAGGACCTTAATTTAAATAGTATCTAAAGTAGCAAATGCTACTAGTCGATTATGCGATTGCATTCACGTTTCGCTGTAATGCAAAGGCGACGGAGTGATATGCAAGAAACGCGAACCTTGTTGCAATAATATAGATGAGATGAAGCCCCCTTCGATCGTTAATTGAATTATTTGAATTAATTTGATATCATAGCCCCCTTTCTCCTTCGCTCATCCTCATGATCTCCGCGACGTAACGATCAGTCAGAGGACCTGCACCCCTCTAAATCACCTTTAACGCTAGAACTATCAAGCGATACCGCAAAAGTACGATAGTAGTATCGCGGGCATTTGCTGCCGATATTGTTAATTTTATTATTATCAAATAAACGTATCGGTTCTCAGTCTCCTGTCTCTGTTACCTGATGCTGGCACATATAGAATAAAGAATTTTTACGGTCGTCCGATAATTCTGGCGTTAAAGTTGCGTACAGTTAAAGAGTAAAATTGAGCAGTAATTGTAAAATCGTGATATCGACGATACAGTATTCGGTATAATTTTCTTTGGCGAATCGATTCATATTTTGTAAGAATTTAGAAACTAAAAACTTCTGGATCGGTTCTTTTCGCTTTCAAGACGACGGCGAATTGATGGTGAACTGGGTTTGTTCGTTTATCGACACCTATTTACCTGTAAAATCCCTACCTAGGGAGGGCGATCGGTTAAACCAGCCAGTGGCCGACCTCGGAAAACGCACTGCAAGCGTTACACGCATTTCATGCGTCGGAATCGCAAGGTCGACGGGTAAAATGCGTGAAACGAGCGCAGAACCGTTCTCGCGTTTGTAGTTACACAAATGTTTCGCGAATCCAGACGGACTCTGTTTCACCAGGTTAACAACTTTTCGCTTGAGCTGTGCACACGCAATTAGCGTACTGTACAGAGAGAACATCGCCGACTGTTCTTTAGACGATTTAAAAATTAAAATATAGATAGCATGCGGATAAAACGATTGGATGATTTAAGACACGCACAATTGTCCTGCTCACTCAGACTCTGTTAACTGACAACAGCGCTTCAAGGGCTGTCTGGTCCGGGCTTCTTGCGTTTTCGCAATAGCTAGTTGATGTTCAACGGCATCAGCGGCACATACTTGTCGCTGGGGCGGAAATTGTACTGGGAGCATAAGCGGTTCGACTCGGACTCGGCGTATCCGTTCCTGAAACAAATTGAATTCGTCACAGAAAGCACGGAGGCCTCTAAATCCCATCACCGCCACCACCGGCCCGTAAACCAACACCAAAATCAACACCAAAACCCCGTGGAAATCTGATCTTTAGAAGATTACTACAGTTTCACGGAGCTCCGCCAAGGTGATATTGCTGTTTCTGTTTAAGGCCCTCGTGCAATGCTCTTAGGAACGTCTTCAGGAATAGGATCTTTTTGATGCGGTAGTCCCGTGGTTCCGGCGCCTCGAACTTCGCCGAATTTTCCCACTCCAACGAGCAGCTAAAGGATTTCCGGTTTAAGAATCGTTAAGAATTTCTTGCAATTGATGCAGATCATTTTTCTTTTGCATAAAAGATCGATGATAAAATTGGTTGAACCAAATGCCATGGATGAACGCTAACGATACGAGAAAAGTGGTCTTTTACCTCTGCCACTGGGAGCACGGGCGTCTCTCTTTGAAACAGGTGACTTGTATTACATTGAAGAATAGCGCGCCGAGGGTGTTCGCCACCTCCGAATTCAGGTTTTGAAGACACCTGCGGAACGTAGCGTCGCAGTCGCAATGGGACCTGGTGAACGGCGAATTGTTACAAATTCCGTGGATGCACTCTTGCGGGCCGAGCGTGACCGGACAATGATCGTGTTCCCTGCAGCAGGCGTCTTCCAACGCGTGTTTGCCCAACTCGTCGTACGAGGTGGCCAAAGTACCTGGTCCGCACCATTTTGTTCCCGGATAGATTAGTCCACCGCCTGCGGGCTGGTTCTGCCAACAAAATTGATACGTTTCAAATTTACGGATTATTGTTATATTTCATGATTATTATCGTTATTATTATCGTACAAGCGGCGAAGTAAACAGTCGAATTCGGCAATCGCGGCGCACCGAAGCGAGAGAACGTCTCGATCGAGCAATTTGAGCGGAAGGAACTTGACTCGATGGGTTTTGAGAAGGCTGAATTGTAGAGCAACGCTGTTATTTGCCTCGAATCGGTAGGACATGTGGTTACATCATAGTAAGATGAACTCGTTACAACGTTACGCCATCAAATAATTTTAGATATCTCCAATTAACATTCGGCGAGATCAACTCTATTTGTTTAGAGTTCAAGAGCAGTCTGCGGAGTAAGAGATTGTACGCGAATAAGTGGCGAACAACAGGTAGGACGAATATCTTGATATTACGAAATCGTAAAGAGACGACGGAGAGGCAATGTCTCTGAAACGCTAATCGATTTAACCAAGGTGTCTGCGTTTGACTCGAAGATCCGTCCGCGAGCAAGGCCATGTTTTACCTTTCCCTTGTCCCGGGAGGCTTTACAAGTTTCTTCGAGGTCGGCAACCAGATTGCTGGACATTTGTCGAACTTTCTTGGGATCGGCGCCGAGCAGCATCCTCTGTATGACGCCGCGGTCCGTGTACAGGGCGCAAAACGGCGCATCCGTTTTCAGTTCCACCATCCTGGACATGGCCATGTCCGCCACTAGAACGCTGCCCTTGGTTCCTTGGCTCCAGATCGTTGCCGCGAGTAGTACCGCTATCGCCAACATCTGAAAAATCGAATCAACAATGTCAGAATAGCAACAGATCGTACTTCGATCATCTCCGCAGTCCAGAATCCGCTGAAACTATGCTAATCGCCGTTCATCTTCGTTCAGCAACGGTCATCAATTACATCATTCGACAATCCTTTCTACATGGTTTCGAGTGGAAAGGTCTCGGTTTTATTTGGAAACTTCCAATCCTCTTCAACAAGAATTTGTGATTTCACCGATCTATCGGGACAAGGATGACCGACGAGCATGTTAATATATTGAATGAGGACACTGGGTCAACGATTCGCAGATGTTACACAATGTTTGAACCCCATCGCGTCAACTCTACAAATATGTATCGACGTCGATGTGGTTCTTTTTATATGGTACCGGCAAGATGCTGCATTTTATCGAACGTACCGTTTGTTAGCCGTTAGCCAAGGATAGTGTACCATCGAGTTATACCAATTAACGTTAAAGTCGATGTGAACGATTCTGATTTTAGCTTTTTTCGTACATAGAAGTCTGCTTCGTATCAGATCTCTTTGTGGCAATTTATCCACTGTTCGGAGTAAAAATAGACCTATGAAAATCTACTTGAGTGTCCATTTCCATGCCGATGTGTCCCCACGAAGGTCCAAGGGGACCTTCCCTTCCAGGACCCAGGGAGGTCTAATGAGAACAGATTGCATTACGTGACAGGCCAATATGAGATTTTCTTTGTTAATCTATCATTAATCTATCGTTAATCGTTCCTCGTTACATCGGCAGGCCATGCGTCAGCACGCCAGAGAGATTGCCCTGCAGGAATTCCGGTCGATTTAACAAGCAAACCGAGGGGGTAGATCGATTAAAGCGTGTCGAACGATTCGTTGTACCTGTTCACCACAAGTCGAAATACATTCTTAATGAAACACTGCCGCCGCATAAGAAGATCCAGAATGCATTTGAAGTGAATTAAACTTGCCATTCGATAGATAAGTAAAAATCGGTTGCCTCGAGTTTCTACCCCCTAACTTTCATCTTAGGTACGCGACGCATGTTCGTATGCGACCGTATATTAACTTATTTTACAAAAACGGAGTTGAAATTGTCAGTCTCCTGAAAATTGTATTACAACACGACGAAATCTCTGACGGAGCATCTGTTCAAAAATTTCAAACGACTCGTTTCAAGGCAACCGAACGGTAGATTACTTAGATATCGATCGCGCGGTCGTCCTTGCAGGTGAGCAAGTTTTGAAATTAATTCATGGAAACGATCGTGCTAATGATGCGGCATTTAGTGTGTGACACAGGCATTTGTCATGTTTCATTTTAGCGATCGAAACTGTTCCTTTCATAGCGCAAAATTGTGTAAATGCTTACGACTCGTTCAGGCAAATAGACGCAAATTGGAAGATTGCTCGGTCCAAGACCAAATCCCTTCAGAATTCATCAGACTCCGAGCCGGAAAATGAAAAGGAGAAGAGATCGAGAAAACAAGATCACAGAAACTCCGCGAATTACCAATGTATCGTTTCACTTTTCTTTCCGAAGATTCTAAGTTGAATCAATCCGAAAGTGTTTGGGACTCGCGAGGCGAAGGAAATTCGCATGGATCCTCCGAACCAATGACTCGGAGGCACGCGAACCGACTGATGCTCGCTACACTTCTCCGGAGAACCGTCTCCAAAGGTCCAGATCGATTCAAGGTTACCAAGAGATAAGTGACAAAGGCATCGCACCGGTTGTCCTTCCGTCGTGACGGAGTCAAAGTCGGTGTCTATTGCGAGTCGCATGAATTGCGAATAAAGTCTGCGACCTTAAGAACGTTTCAATGATCAACGGTCGGCGCGGTACGTTTTTCCAGCAAATAACTTTCAAGGTGAAATCTGAGATGCTGAAAAACCGATCAAAAGGAATCGTTTCTGGATGATCGAACAGCAATATGCCTTTTGGCTGGACGTGAACAGTCTAGAGAAAAAAATAAGAGAAACCAAACGAAACGACCTTTCGGACTCGTTATCAACGAACACCGGCTGGAAGTAAAGATAATTTTCTGGTTTGTTGACCTCTCTCATGTAATTTCGAGCAACAAGTGACATGCACTGATGACACCAAACGAAATCCCTCTGGCCGGAATGTCTACTAAAAATGAGAAGAAGTATAGGAAACAATTGATGCAACGAATCCGTTGGAAGACTAAAGCGAACACCGCCTGCTTCGCTTTTGACAGACACTTTAAAACTTTAAAAAAATGATCCCGAAGAATGGTAAACAAAACGAGAAACATCAGAACGTGCACGTTCGTTATCGAGTCTGATTAAGGGACTTTTCATTGAATCAGATCGACTAGGGTGCTTCAGTCTGATGCGAGAGAGAGAGGACGATCTTAAAAAGATCGCGTGGAACTGAAGCAGACAACGAGAATCTGGTACACGAGGCCTCATCGACGAACTTGTCTCTTGAACCTGTCAATTACATTGACCCAGCAACCCTATCTAACCGTGGCGAATCAACACAGTGACTCTGACCCACCGTCGCCTCACGTTTCACACACGCCTCGCGTAGGTCCGGGGACCGGTCATTGCAAACTATTATCGCTCGCACCGCTCTCCTCGCAACCGTCGTTCGCGTTCAATTCTCTCTTAAATAATACATTCACTGTAACCATTCACTCGGCAGTCGTTCAATCCTTTTTTTCAGAAATATTAGAGATCAAGTAAACAAATTGTTTAACCGTTAGAATTCCGTTAGCGAACGGGTTTAACTTGTACCTGCATCTTTGTTAGAGATTTCAAGAATAGGAGATCGAACAAATCAGACAGTGCATAGACCTAAAGAAATGCCTTCTCTGCAAATATTAAAGGAAACACCGGGTACAGGTCGTCCAGTAAAAGAACCGCGATCGACCATTTACGAGGTGTCACAGAGATTGTATTATGAAATATGACGGTAAGACGGTTCAAGTGAAAAATATAAGAAAATCGATCAAATTACTCTGATAGAGGATCGTTGAGGCACGTTGTCGGATACGTGTTATCGACGATATACCAATGTGTCCGGGCACTGCTCTATTCTCGAGAACTATCGAGCAAGTACACGCGATCCACGATCCTATATCAACTCGAAATCGAATCAGCGACGGATTGATAGCAAACCGACAAAATGACGCGAAGCTAGCTCACTGACAGGAAGGCCGTGGTGGACGGGTTCACCAGCTGCTGGCAGCCTCACCACCATCACCAACCACCACCGCTACCCTCGCGACTTCTGCGCACCCAATCCCCCCCCCCCCGGCCGCCAAACAACTGCAACGCGACTGGGGCTGCTGCAGTGCGCAACAACCCTTCGAGTGGTCAACCACAATCTCTTCTCCGTTTTGTCTTGCGAATGCTACCGGCTCGACGACAATGCTTCCGATACAGAATGACAAAAATTCGGCCAGTTATTTGTATCATTGGGTATAGCAGAGTGTGGTCGATCGGCTGCTAATCGATCTCTCCGTGAAAATAAAGATTTGTACTTTTACTATGGATTATCAAATCCTATGGTAACATACTGCTGCTATGGATTACTATTCCACATTGCTGAACAAGTTTCGACTGTTCAATATTCTTGAGTTTCCGTTCGTTCATTTGTTTTTAAGACAATCGTTCATTCTCATTCTTCTCACGTACGACCGCTTCAGAGAAATATATTGCGACCAATTGCACCTACACAGAATATACATTCTCGAAATTCAACAATGCGGATGTTTTCGGGGATGGATAGCTGAGACAATGTGGTGAATGTGAAAACGATAATGTAATATAAAAACATGTTGAACTCCTTGACCTTCTCTCGATTAACTATGCAACTCACCTTTAATTCCTACTGGAAGTAAATACGGATTTCCTTCGAAAAGTTCAAGAGATCGAGGACGTCTCAGGTGAATAGATGCGGTTGGACGTCTCGCTTAGTCTCGTCGCAACGGTTGCTATCGAACTGATCGTTGAAACGGATCGTCAGGATACTAATATTCAGGGGCATAGGTATACATATGAGCATGAACCCATGATCCAGATGCGTTGTATTGGAGAGATTCTGAATCACGTGATCCGCCGCTATTTAGAACCGTGGAACATGCAACTCCCGGTTGTAAATCGATTAGATTAATTTAGTCATCACCTAAGGTGTTCTGAACTACTTCTACCGGAACTCTTACATCCGTTTCTTCGTTTATTATGTCACGGATGCTGTATTCGAACAATTTATCGGCAACGTTCCTACGAAAGTTCAATGGAATATCAGAACATATTGTATAGAAAATTTTTGTGCAACGGATAACGTAAACGACAATAGCGGATCATTATAAAATGAGAGCAGTAGAAAAAGGACAGATCAATATACGCTAGTAAACTAAACAAATTTTATTTTTATTTATGTTCGTCATCGTCATTGTTTATATCCTATATAATGGTCGGTGGAAAAATATTAGTTATCGATAGCCTCTCATTCTCGTTCTATATCTATCGTTGATCTATTCGTCAATATCCTTGTAATTTCGATATTCGTAAGCTGTCGTAAAACATCAGGAGTATGATAAACCTCTTTGAGATCGGGGTAAAACTAATTGTAAGGGATACCCTTCAGTAAAATGTTTAAGGTATCCATTCGACTTCCATTGCTGCTCTAGTATTCTCCTCCGGTTTGATCGTGCTTTTCTCCTCGCTTCCGGTCAACTTATGGTACACTTTGCCTCCCGCGTTGGCCACCCACTGCACCCCGTCTCCAATTTTTTCACCAGTTTTGCGAACAACGTTGCCAAGGTTTTCCGCCGTGAACGTGTTAGGATCCACGTTGATATCCAGAGTGTTGTTACCTTTAGGGCAATCCTTTTGCGAGACTATGCTTAGCTCGAAAGGATCGACCCCGAAATTACTCAACTGAAAGCGCAGCTTGTCTAAATAAGTTTTGTCCAACTCTTTGTGTCTAGAGAGAAGCGTCGCGCTCTGCCGATGAGCGAACGCTAACTTTTGACATGTGAAAATTCCTGCATAATTCTCATAATCGGTGGCGAATACCACATGAGATGCGCTCCCGGCTACGCCTGCAAAAAAATTAATTTCATTAATTTCTGGAGGATTATTGGATAACATAAGAAAATTAACATCGACGATGCTTGAAAGAAATCCATAGGAATTCATCGGCTAATACAAGCTGAGAAAAAAGAGATGCTCCGATAATTTGCATCGAGCTGAATTATGTCTGATGCTTACTTAAAGGAAAACGGACTTCCATCCGAGCTGCAACGTTCGGGTCCGGAACGGATAATTCACCGGTGTAATGGTACTCGTGCTTTAACGGCGTAAGACCTACGCATAGAGGCATCGTTTTATTACGGATAATTCATCCCACTTGCCAGGTAGTTATCCTATTGACATGCTTTTATGAGTAACCAACGATGGCACCCATCGTTATGCTTCTTTATTAACTAATAGGTTTCCAGTAATATATACAACTGACTTATGACCGCAACTGTTATAGAAAACCTTGTCCTTCTTCAAGTTATCTCAAGAGCATGTATTCTATGTATTTCAAATTCTCTGCAAGTCTTACTGATCTTACCAAGTATCGGGTGATTAGAATGTTGCCCGATAATGTATTCGCCCGGTTCTTCCCCGCGTGTATAGTTGTAAATAATACATTTGCTGGCAGTCTCCGTTTTTTGAATCACGTACCATACACCCAGAAACTACAAATGATAAAACTTCATTTATATAAAACATTAACTTTTTCGACCTTAAGTTTAACTTTGAATTTTCAACTGACTCTACTCATTTGAAATCCCTGCAACGGCTCGACGAGCGGGCATGCGCCCATGTGGTAGGAGTGGGCTTTAGCGAAAGCGAGACATCCCGCTATCAATATTAAATAAGATATCCCCTTCATCTGCAAAATAAAATCCATTGAAGTTCATCCGTTACAGGGATAAGTGTATTTACTAATAGACCGCGGAAACTTACAATTCCACCGACAAATTTAAAAGAAAATTTTCTTTGTATCACTGCTATTTTTCAAACATTTTTATACATTACGAGTACAAAACGTTTTGCTGTCTGTTGTTAATTATCATTTCTATTTCTATCTGATGATTGCGATATTAATAAATTTGTATTAGACGACATTTATCGTACTGCGATTACTTTTAAACGATTCAAACGGCCTTCGTACTTTTTACAGATTTCAAAATCGGAATTTCAACAAAAAGTTTTATCTATCGAAACCTTTGACCCCGATCCCGGAAACTTCTGTCAACAAACCAAACTATGTTCTATATCTAAATTAACAAATGTTTATACAGCTTTCGTTCAATATAAATAGTTTCCTTTACCATTTATGTTAAAGGCTTCAAAAACATTGTTCCTTGATTATTAAAATTACGAACAAAAAATTTAAATATATAGCGAAACTACGTCTCGGTCTTTTATAAAGACAGAGCCACTACAAGTCATGATATGACATATGAACTCTGGTGACCTCATTCCTTTGTTGCGGTGATTCCTTTTTTTCTCAAGAAATGTTTAACACGTACACGTCTACCATAATCGATATATGAACTAGTATGCTCTTACCATATTCAAGTCAGATAAATGCGCAATATTTCGTAAAGACGAAATTATAGTATATATTTATAATTATATAAGTAGAAGTTACATAAAGATGTAACCAATTAACTTTTCCGAGATCGTTTTCGTATCCCCGGCAGTTAATATTTATTTTTGTGTATGTAGTTCGATAAAGCCAGCGGACAAAGAAACTACTCTATGCCTCTAACAATGAAATGCGTTGTTCTGAACAATTGTAAAAACTATTTCAACTTCACTAGCAGCAGTTTCAACTTGTTTAGCGACTTCTTTGTTCAGAAATATTTAGTGCAATATTTCAATCATCTTAAAAATTTGTGAATTTCAAGAAATTAATAGGGATACAATATTCTGTTAAGAAACAATCTGATTCAGAAGCCAGAGAAAATGTACTTACGGTGATGTGGTATTGTCAAACTCTGAACTGGTACTGTAAACACCGGACTGAAAGAGGATTTTATGAAACGATCCCCACTCTGATCGAATTGCGAGACGCGCGCTTTGAATGGACTGGTGACTGGTGAGTGAACACGTTGCTCTGAAAGAACTTGAAATAATTGACTCATTAATCAACTTTACTTTTTCTATAAATCGTTTTCTTATGATATTATCTTATGTGTTATATAATCTTATCAATTACCCGATTATTCATAACTTATAGAAAAATCAAATAAAAACTTGTGGAAAATCTTAAAGGAATACTGACATTCGTTTAAGAGTATTAAGGACCGGCTACTGATACATATTTCTACAACGTCGCACAACATGAGTCATCTCTCTCCATAAATGAATCTTGTTGTTCATTCTGAGAACTGGTAATACCCACGAAGGATACCACTATCTCCCTAATATCAATGTAACTTAATTATTGAAGACTGGAATCGGGGAATACTTTTAGATTAAACATTTACGGTTATTATTTATAATAAAGTTTCAAATCTCACGCATTCGAATCAACCTGTAAGATAAAAGTCAATGACAAAACTTGTGAGTACAATTAAATTAAAACATTCGTCGTTTATTTGATTATAAAAATACAGAAGATATGCGTGGATAAAACTAAAAATTTTTGCGTTATACGTAAAGGCGACACGCTACAACGAAATATCATTGATTAAATTATTAACTTTATCTTATCTATTTCATAACAAAAGAAGCAGAAAGTTCAAAAAACATATTGTCAAATTATAGTGAAAAATCTGGGTCACCCATTACACATACTCCATAAAATTTTAACTTAAATCAATAAACGATAAGAGCAAATAAAACGTTAAAATGAATAATATATATGTTAAAATGACAGATGTTTCCTTAATAAAATTGTTAACATTATCTAAATGTAATCACTAGAGAGCCGATCTTTATGCAAGATAATTATTTTCGAAAATGATTGTACAAGATAGAAATTAAATAAAAATAAATTGTTCCTTTTAATATTTTCAATATGTCCAAAGTAGTTTAACAATATTATAAAATTGTCCTTATATTTTCGAGATTCTACGTATCAGCTATTCATTTTACATATACATGCAAATTAGCTTGCCGGAATAGCCTATATTCCCTGTATAGTCACGTGATTAAAATGTCACAAAATCTGAGCAATATACAATCAACCATCTCTTATACACACACAATCATCCGTTCGTAGTTCTTCAATTTTTTGCTGACGGCAATTTATTTAAATTTAAATCATCGAAAAATGGATGTGTCAGTATAGCTCGTGCAGATATTCTATGCGTTGGATTATAAACAAGCATAGCTTCCAATAGGTCATGTCCATCATTATCTAGCACTTTCACTTGCGATTTTAAATTATTAGTTATCCAATTTGGAAATGTAGCCTTATAATCTGATAATTGAGTTACACCAGGCCATATTTCTTCAGTAGGTGTCCTTAGTATACTACAACATAGTTATTATTTATATTAATAATTAGCGTAATTAATTGTTAATTAGCATAATATTGCAAAAATGTGTCATAAATATATTATACCGAAATATTCTGAACAGTTGGTCGATCTCACTGTCCCCTTGAAACAGTGGTTTTTTAGTTGCCATTTCTGCAAATATACATCCTATGCTCCATATATCAATGGCGCAAGAATACCTGCTGGCACCTAAAAGAATTTCGGGTGCCCTATACCACAAAGTCACTACCTCGTGCGTGTATACCCTAACTGGTATGCCAAATGCTCTCCCAAGACCAAAGTCGGCTACTTTAATGACACCTGCTTTGTCGATCAATAAGTTCTGTGGTTTTAGATCACGATGTAGTATTCTACGTTTGTGACAGAACAATATAGCAGAAGTAATCTAAAACAAAGTATAATTAGAACATACCTACAGATCACTTTCCATTTTATTTAATATCTAGAACCTAATGGAATAAGAAGTGCCTTGAACTTAATATCGTTTTAAAACTACTATAATAAGACACAAAATGCTTCCGATGAAAAGCATTTTTTTTAACATAAGTGAAATCAATAAATTTGGTACAGAAAACATATAAAATATTATTCTTAAAAAAAAGATTAGTTTTGGTAGTTTCCAACCTGATACAGATAAGATTTAACCACTTTTGGCTCCAATAACTTTCCACTACCTAGACTGTCCATATACTTTTTTAGGTCCATAGAAAGATATTCAAAAATAAGGTATAATTTGGTTTCTTCCATTAGTACATCTACCAGTCTGACAATATTAGGATGCTGTAATTCTTTTAGCAATGAGATTTCACGAATTGCTGTTGGTGGGATTCCTTCATCATCGACTTCCAATCGGATCTTCTTCATTGCAACAATTTCTCCTGTTTTTTTATGCTTCCCTTTGTAAACCACTCCATAAGTTCCTAAAAAAAATGCTTTGTTGTACTACCTCTCATATTATTTTATAACAAATAACAATATTCCATGGCAATAAAATTTATTTTACCAAGAACATGTACATATGCTAAAGAATGATTAACTTGTAAATCAACGGAAAAAGAAATACTTGTAATTGCATGAGGATCAATCAAACCCTAACTAACAACACAAAAAGTTTCGCAAAACTCGATTAGAAAACCATGGATCTGCAGAGAAAGCATTGTCAAATCACCTTCACCGATTTTCTCGATCTTTACGAAGTTTTCCATGGCGGAGGTACGACCGTATGATGTAAGGCTGATTGATGCCCAATTTTAGCTTCGAAATCACAAATTTCGTAAATGCCAAAATGCCACAGATGTACGAGGAACTTTGTAACGATTCTTGGCGTAACTATCAAATTCAAATGTCGGAACGCCACATATATAGTATTCGGGCAATATCGGAACTAGTCGGACATTTCTCGACCAATCAAAATTGTTGTTGCTATGACTACGAGTACAATCGGGCGCAGGTGTTTTCCCTATGCCCGCTATTTTTCTCCTTAGTTTGATTGAATTATTTGCTTCATTATAAATGCTTTCACAAGAAAGGCAGGAGAGGATGAATAAACGAATATACTATTAGATTTATCCAAAATTTATTTCAAAAGAAAAGACAGGAAAGAAAAGCCATCTTTAGTACATGTATGTTAAGGTTATGTTATATTTAATACATGTATGTAGATACAATTAACCTAAGAGAACCTCTTTCACTGACATCACTAACATCGGTATGACACCCTGACAAATTTGTAACTTTCAACACTTTGTAGCAGTTCCAATAAGGAATGAAATTACTACTTCATTCGCAGCTTCTTCATAATCAGAAACTAATTAAGGATAATCATAATCGAGAGCATCGATATTCTCTGCAGAGATTAACAAATTTATTTTCAATGTATACAATATAATTACATATAACTCTAACAAGATCTTTCGGACCCTTATTTTCAAAGTCTAGTAATTATCTCTATATAGTCACTATTTATAACACGTTTTCTCAAATCAATACTTTGCCTTGTAATCGTCCTGAGAAAATTGCCAGACTAATGATAAAACTTTATTGGTTGCGTCTGCGATCGGCATTGTTAATAGTGACCACACATGCGAATCGTTTCATTGTACTTATCGTGGAAATTGATAGCCGCCAGTGGCATAGCCTAATCCAACACCACGTTGCGTGTGAGTAGTAGCGCGGGCTACTTCGTATTGTTGTTCCATATTGTTAAACATTTCTTCTTGTTTCTTCAATATGTCAGGCTTAGCGCCTGCTGTTGTAGTAGTTGGTAGATCGTCTTTAATGCCCATCAGTCGCTTGAATTTTGCGGTTACTTTACCATCCTGATCGTGAGTGAATGTTGTGCCCACCCACGTGTTCGCAGTTGTCGCTGCTGTGGACGATTTACCTTCGTCTTGCTTTGACTAGAAGTAGAAATTTCATAAAAGGATAAGACTAATTTGATAGAATATGAAAAGAAACATTATAGGGTAAAAATCCTACTTTGTTTGCCCATAAAAGCTTCCTCTTCTGTATTTGTTCAGCATATTTTCCTTGTGTCGCAGTTGCCAAAGGATTATAATAATTTTGTTCGTTCTGTATACCAGGTGTGGGGGTGTCTCCTCCTTCTGGTGCTTTCAATTCAATGCCTAATTTCTCTAGTTGAGCCAATTTATTCCTGCTTTTTTCCTCTCTGTAGCTCATTGTACGGAAAGGTGGTGGTGCACGGTCTCTGGACCTTGACCTCGATCGTGTACGATCCTTCTCTTTGTGATAACTAGATCTGTCCTCCCGGTGTCTGTCCTTCGATCTATCATCCCTAGAATGCCTGCGATCTCGATCCCTGTCCCTGTCTCTGCGCCTATCTCTGTCATTTCTGTCCCGGTTGCGGTCTCTTCTATCATCACGGTAGTGATGGTCTTTCTCATTCTTTTCTCTGTCATCGGCCTTCTCGTCCCTAGTAGAGCTCAATGAACTCTTCTCCTTCTTCTTGTCATCGTCGCGTGACTTCCTCTCCTCATCTCGACTTCTTTTTACGTCCCTACTATCCCTGTGACTACTTTCTCGTTGCCTTCTATCGTCGTAGGATGACCGGCGTCCCTTGTCACTCATGTGTCTATTACGATCGGACCGATCTCCTCGCTTGTGCTCGTCTTTTGAATTTGCTGAATGATTTTCATGATCAGATCGCCTGTAAAACGATTACGTTCTGCAGGGTATACCACACAGATTCGTATTATTATTCTGTATGTATTTATGTGGTAAATATGTTGCAAGTTTCTCTTATAAATTTACATATAGAAGCAGCATCGAGAAAAAGCAAATGATTTTGTTTTTAAATGAGTATATGCTTTTAAACAACAAACCAGCTCACCTCTGGTCTGAGGGGGAAGGTAATGCTCGGGAAGAGTCTGTCTTTGACTGTGTAACTGGACTTGCGCGTTCGCTACTGGATTCTCTGGACGAATTGTTGTTGTTACTTTCCTACAGAAATAAAAATGATACACATTACTATACACTTTTCACACATCAGTAAGTGAAACATAGATCTTTATTTATATTGCAAGAACTCTATATTATAAATTGTCTTTCAGTACCCTCAGTTTTAGCAAAATTCAATGTTCTTGGCACTGCAACTTTGTATCCACTAAGTTCAATAAATACATATGTCTACACGCCTTTGTGATATTAAACACAAAATTGCAGTCTTAGAAAATATTGAACTTTGCGATCATATTGAAATGAATAAATCCTAATCTTTAATGCGCTTAACACTAAGAATCTTCAGAATAATAAGTTGTTTTCTTACAGCATTGGTTGTACTTGATACAAAAGTTCTATTCCATGTATAAATCTTTTATCTTCTACAGTTTCATTGTAAAAGATAAATAGGGATATGAGGGCCCTTCGTGTTTATCTGCTTTAGCAGTTAGTTATTACCCAAATGTATTTGTACATGTGGTTTCTTTTGATGGTTGATTTTTTGTTAGTGTTACCTTCTTCCAGCTTCCTCTACTCACCTCTCTCTGCTGAATAGGACTTGGGGTAGTCTTGAAAGACCCTCACACAGCATAGACCTTGCCGAGGTGCGTAGATATTGTATCATGTATTACCAACAGAGCTACGTGTTAATATTTTCTCACGAAATGGCACTAGTCCCGTTTACTTATTATTTAAATTCTTAATATTTCAATGTTTAACCGCATTGTTTCAACCAGCTGATAATTCGGGCTTTAAAGTTATGGCGATAATATTTTAGTATTTAATACATTGCAATACAAAACAAGACGTTATTTGATTAAAAATGTATTATATAAATGCAAATGGTGACCAAGAGAAACTTATACAGGAACATTAATTGATTTAAGAACCATACTAAAACAGAGAAATCCTAATGCTTAATTTTTTTGTACATATTCGATCTAAACAAAAATGCAATGCATGTACTGTGGTAGAACTATATTTTAATCCGATGATTCTGATATGACCTCCAAAAACCAAATACAAGATCTTTTATATAACAGGTATATGACCCTAGATGTTTATACAGCCTCGTAAAGTCATCAAGGTCCTAGTAGTTGTTGTAATGTACTTATTACTATGAAAAAGCATGTGCAAACATTTAGTTTCACTGTACCTCACTCATGTCCATTTGTACCGGATCATAATTAGCGTCACTGGCTCTCTTGCTAGCATCATTGTGCATTTCGTACGGCATCTTTGAAAAACAACATTCATTGTGAAACAAATAATAACGTATGAGTTATAAATGCCTAATAAGTTATTGATTTACTCTTACCACTAGTATCAGCTTAATGTTAACATTAGCGAATGATCTATATAAATTTATATAAATGTACTGCACCTATGCAGATTACTAACAATAAAAATTATATCTCAATTAATCTATTACATGCAACCTTGTAATAGATGCGTATAACAGAGAGGGACAAGCGCAGTAATCAAAAGGTTGTTACGATCATAAATCGATTAATTAAATATTTTATAACCACTGGAAACAAATCTACAAAAAAAATTAATTCGTTGAGAAGTTTTCCCGAAATGATACAGCTATCCTACAATTGCGGATACTATCCTAGAAGCCATGTCGTGAATGTATGTATACTAAAATATTCCTGAAGCGTCATGGATGTCGAGGCAAAGTTACTATCGACCATCTCCGAATAGAATTTACAGGCATATACTCACCTTTGAATCGTCTGAATTGTTACTGTTATCTCCGTCGCTAGCGTAATTTGCTAACGAGTCCATAACGGCGTAAATTCGTAAATACAGGGCACGAACTATTTAAAATATTATCGTGACTATCGGCGGCGCAACGATCCTAGGTTGTCTTGCGAGAAAACGCCATTGGTCGAGAATGTTTGACCAGCATCGTATTGTGCTTTCATAGCGCTCCCATCGAATGGGGTTAGCGAAGCGGAAGTGGAAGGAGAACGTGAATATACAGGAAATGCGGTTGGTCGTACAAAATTAGGCGCGGATTCGAAAATATCCGTAGGAATTTGATCCGGTCGATGGAATTATCATGATTAGAAAAATCGTTTGTCAGTTTGCGAAACTAACGACCCACTATTGTTCCTGCTAATAATAAATCTGTGGAGGAATTTTTTTTTTATAGAATACGAGATGGACGAAATTAGATTCGTTTTCCCTACTATACACCGATAAAGAAAATAATAAGGCTTTCGCAAACAAGAATGATAATAGCAAAATACTAGCGAAGGTGCATTGAAGAATTTATTACAAATAGTAGAATTACATTATTCATGATTGAAATTTTAATTGACGATAACTCAATGTTCTTTTTTTTTTTTAAATTTAAATATCAAAATAGGAAGTTAGTTAACGTTAATTGAAAGCGTAAATTGTATCCGTAAAATCTCTTTTACGCGCATTCAAATAAAAAATAATATTGAATTAAACGCTAGAACATTGGTTTTTTTTTAAAGAAAAAACCAATTGTTCTCGATAAATAATTACATAGTCGATTTGAAGTACACCAGCAGTAATGGCTTGACGGCTACAAGATAATCCCGTGATGGATAAAGGAAATGTCGTATTTTTTTTTCATATAGATTTCCAGAGGGTATGGAAGGTGCGCAAAAAAGGTGTTATAAAGGTGGGTAGATGGTAGAGAGCTGTTCGCATTGACGTTTACGCGCGGAGAAGCGCGAGCCGGCGTGCAGGGAACGAATGAACGAACCGGGACGCAACAGTCGCTCAGCAGACTTCGTGCTGGAACCGTCGTTCCGGAGGTAGTGATTTCGCGCCAGTTTCTGATCCCGGTCGACCCGTACCTGTTACTGCACAACAGTCGAGAAAAAAGTTCAACGAACCTGGTCTCCTGGGGGTGAGTGATGCGTCTAAGTTTTCTTCGACACCGTGATCACGTTGAACACAGTGACTATCGTAAACATCGTAACCATCGTTAGCTCGGATAGCAACCCTTTCGAAAGGATCGAAGTATGCGTTCGGTGCATACGACCTGTCGTCGATTCTCTTGCAACACTTGAGATCTACGTGACCTCGTTTTTAGCTTGAAATCATAGTCAATTGTTTTTAACAGACGACATCCTTCGCTGGCGTGTCAACTGTACCGCGAACGTATCGCATCAACAACACACTCGCACACATTTTACACTCTCTTCCTTTAATTAATTTCACCACCGAGACCGGATTCAAGTGACAGAAGCGTCAATGACGTCTGTGATTAATGCTGTGTGGCTCGTTCACACGCGGATCCGGGCGGTTCGGTATCAATCGTTCCTTGATTGATCCGCGTTATTGTTATCATCGATAATGTCCATTTAAATTAACATTTCTCGTATTAACTTACGTTCGAATAATATGAGATAGAGTTTCGCAAACGATCCCGATCAGGTTATAAAATGGTGAATTTGTTCGAGACGCGATTCACGTTGCGAACGCGATGTTTACAATCGGTGTTTTCTATCGACCGCATCTTGTATCGTTTGCACGAGATTGGAAATTGTCGATTGTTCACCATCGATCATAATTTCTATGATGGCGTAATAAGCTATATTCCGCTGATGGAACCAGTGAAACGGCTGCGAGATAAAATATTCGATTGAAATCAAAATTTCGACGTATTTCGGTACTTTAATCGAATTTTCCTTCAATGACAGGACCATTATTTTACCATGTTTATAAATCGGTGGCCAGGCGTGGAAAATGTTTTTTTTTGATAGAATGGGATAGAACATTCACGATGGTGTGTACATATTCAACATTTCATATTTGAATGAAGCAATATCTCGATTTATGCATCTTATAATTTCCATTGAGTACTTAGGAATCAATCATCCTACTTATCGGCGGTTCTAATCAGGATTAACTGCAATTTATGAAGCCCTCGACGTTCTCACGAAACTAGGTTCCAGCGAATGCGTGTATTTTAGAATAACTCCTATTTCTTTAACAGAACACTGTTATCGGTATCGAGAAAATTGTGGCTCGGGAACAGGATCCACTATCTAATAACCGGGTATGTCCTTTGATTTGTATTTGCGTTCAATTTGTGTGATTTATTACATCGATCCGAATCTAGGTACCATGCGGTTCCGAACGTAAAGCTTGATTTAGAGATACACGAAGATGAAGAACGATCGTGACCAGAGCTAGGTAAAAATATTTGAAAAAGTATCAGAAATAAATAAAGAAACGCTTAAAATAATATTTTAAGATCGATGTAGTTACCGACGAGATCGCTGGTCTTCTTCTAAATACTTCTGCCATTGTTGTACCGCTCGGTAAACATATTTGTTTTTAAAGCATTCAGATAATATTATTAGTGCAAAGTATAACATTGTTTCTTAATGGAAAAGATCGTGTCATCTCTGGGGAAAAAAATAACGAATCGAATCCAGTCAACGGAAAACTTTATTAACTTTTAGATATCCGCCGGACGACTTACTCAACTCATTCGAAATTCTCACGGCTACGGTGGGCTTGTTTGCGCGCGTTTCTTCCACGTCGTGGACTAGGATTCGTTAATTCGGAAAAGCTTTTCAGTCCTTTGAAAAGATTGCAACTCGTGGAAATGAACATGTAAGGTTATCACGACTCGTTCTCCCATCTCATTCTACTTTCTCCGCCTCCCATTTATTTCTTTCCGTTAAATGGAAGAAGATACATTAGCTGATCGAATATTTATTATGTATGTGTGTAAACAGCATCTGAAATCTATTTAGTTAGAAACAGTTGAAACGCTTTTATGTTTTAAATATAAATATTTCAGAACTAAAGCTATGAAAGTAAATCGACCAGGCGAAACACTAATACATTGAAAACGGATGGAACTCGCCTCGGAAGCAATGAGCACAGCGGCAAGAATACATAGTAATACATAGCGTTCAAGCTGAAAGCGGATATATCGAGGAGAAAGAAGGCGTAAAAAAAAGCAAGTGATTAGCCGAAAAATTCGAAGCAAGAAACAATCTGATAAAGAATCCGTATACCGAAGTTGGTTGGGGAGACGTCGACTGGAATATCGGTAATTTTGTTAGCGAGGAGCATTAATTGGCTGACAGGATTCTCGGCCAGGATCCGATTTCCTTTAAAAGTAGATATCGAATCGTTCCGATGCAATTTCCCAGATAGAGTGGCTCAGGACCATATCGACTACCGTTAATCTAAGGAACATGGCGTGGGAGCGCGGGCAAAATTCGTTGTATTCATAGGAAACGTGGTTTTACTTTTAGTAGACGAGTTTCGTTGAGACATGGAGAGTCTTAGAAAAGGAATACACCATGTAATCTTCGGCCGAAAAATTCGTCGAGTAATCCGATGAAATCCGGTCGCACAACGATACCTTCGACGACTCGTTTCCTTCGTCGTTCCGCGTGCGTGTTGCGCGCGTGTACACTATAATACGCCGTGTACGATGTGTAACACATGCACGCGAACGAAAGACACGTGTCCTGTTTGCTCGCCTGCTCGCTTGCACTTTTGCTCGCTTGCTCGCTTGCTCGCGAACGAGGTTCCGTTATCCACCATACGGTGAATATATGTATATGTCCTGTTCCTTTTGCCCGCGCTGAAAATAAACAATGTAAGAGCAGAGATCCTAACGTTATTGATATCAGGCAGACACTGTACCAGCAAGTTGTTCTCTATCGTTCCTTTAGAACCTAGAGCTCTGGATCACAGTGTTCTCAACCTTCTTGTCTATTGCAACAATTTGTATTCTTGTACGTCGAGCACTTTTCCTTTGCTTCAGCACTTCTCCTTCTGGAGAATATTTCTTGTATCAAAATATTTCTACTAGTTTAAATACCAAGACGACTAATATATGTTATATAAGGGTATTGTTTACGTTCGTAGACCTCGTTCAGATTTGATAATCGACTCTGCCATGATTCGTTCGGTTCCGATTCTATTATTTTATTTATAGAAGATCATGATAAAGGCGTTTGTAGTGTTCTGGCGAGTCGGTTATATTAAGAAAGTCTGTAAAATCAATCGGGAGACCGTACCTAGACGCGCGTTTGTCGGAAGGAGGAAACCAAGTCGCTTTATAATGGACTTGCCGAAGAAGTCGTACAGAGTTTTCAACTATAACTGTGCACGCGACGTAAACACCATTTGTAATTCTCATTGTAGGAGACTTCGATGTAATATTTAGTCTTTACTATTATCTTTCTCTGCTACGCGTAACAGCTGAATTTGTTTGAAATTTCATGAAAATCAAAGCTCTGCGGTTAAGGTAACAGTGTGTTTTTTAGGTGGATCAGTTCAGCTAGGAATTACTTAGTAGATGTCTGGGAAAACGGTCGTGCAACAGCTGTATCGAAAAGTGGGAACAAGAAAAGTGTAATCAGTGTACGTAGTAGGGTGGCGGTGACATCACAACTACCAGGACGTATCTGTATAATTTACTCTCGAGAGCTTGATCGCAGCTTCTGGCATATGGCGAGGGGAACAGCGTGCAGAGAGGGGCAGTCAAAACCATGACGAAACGGCCGGGGGCTCGAGGAGATGGGGTTGAATTAGGCATTTAACCGTGCGATCGCATGAGCGAGTAATTCGAATCGATCGTAAAATCTGTCTCGTCCGCGTTCCGTCGCGACGTCTCGCGCGAATACAAAAGAAAGATCGATTCGACCGAGCCCCTAACGTCATACTTTCGTTATCGACTCTGATCATAGTGCAAGGATTCCTGCCTTTAAAATGACTAAAAATCAAATTTATTTTTCTCGCACGTTCACTTTGTTCTACGACGGCATCTTTATTGATATCTACACGTCTTTTTCATTTCTATTCACTGTATTCCTTTTCTATCTTTGTTTAGATGAGTGCTGACTGAGCTCGAGGAACATTTCGTGTAAATTTAGCAGCGCCTTGTATTTGTTCGATGAAAATACCGATTAGACCAGTCGAACGGGGATCGCAGTAATAATGCTATATATTTTTATAGCGGCCGCCGTTCGTGTCAACAGAGTGAAAATAGTCGTCGAAACTGTTGTCGCGAGCCACATGCCATTTTTATTTCCCCGCACGGAAATGATATCGAGTTCAAGCAAAAATCGGAGGGGGCCACTTTGCCGTGAAATGCTTCCGGTCGAGCGTGCGACCGTTTCTAGCGGACAGTTTCGGATTAAGCGTAAACGATGGTTCGATTAAGTGTTGTGCTTCGCGATTGGATAATTGTACAGATCATTCCAACTGACGGTAGTACGTTCTCTAAGCTCTGTTCTAAAATAGCGAGCACCAAAACAATTGATAAATAATGCGGCGCGTATACTTAAATTCAATTAAATCATGATATTGAAATATCCAGTATTTACAACAGTTTCGGCAAGTGTGTACAATCTGTTTGTACGTAGAAGTCGGCAGCCATTCGAGACTATAAAAATGTCTAGGGCAGAGGCGTGAATGGAAGGGAAGCCTAACAGTTGAACCTTCCTCTTGCACGATTTCATTAACCCAATTCTCGGTGGTTGTAATCGTCGTGCAAGGGCGACGCATGGGTGGAAGGACACGCACGCTCCTCGCAGTGACGCCTCTGTGCGTACAGGTGGTAGGTCCGCGCGTGTTCTTACCAATCCAACCCTTTGTTCGCAAGTTTTCATTGGTCGACCTCGAATTTCATATCTACACGGTATCTATTAAAGAGAAACATATAAGGCGACACGATTTCAAACTTATTTCTTTGAGATTATTCTAGCAAGACGATCAATAATCTATCGTTCGGTTGAAAAGTTTGATTAGGGGACGTTTTTCATGTTGCAGGCGAATTCAATTTGGACGTTTATTATTTGGTGTGCGAGAAGTAGGATTGGAGACCAGTTTGCGAACGATGTATCGAGATTATTTGTCCGGATAAAAGAATTACCGTTTCACGATGGAGATAGTAGGGGCAGAACCTACCGATATCGGTTCTATTGTGACTTTAGCATAACGCAAGCCAGTGTGCAGGATTTTCTGATTCCGTGCATTTGTAACGAACTCCTCGAGGAACGATCGCGTTCAATCGCAGTCTCGCCAAACGGTCGCGCGCGCGCGGATAGATTTCAAGGTATTCGCCGCGAATGTTGACGTAATCGGCAACCTGTTCTCGTTCTCAATGACGTAAGAAACTAGTCCCACGGAGGACATCCAGATATATTGTACCTGGTGAAAAGAAAAACGATTACGTATCCGTATTTAAAAATTAACGCATTGTATTTCCGTTTCGCAGACCAGCCGAGACGGAAAGATACGAACCGGGGCTCCTTGGATCACTTCCATGCGTGTCAGTTTGTTAGCAGCGACGCATCACGATCACGATCACGATCACGATCACGACTTCCGTTGGTCGTAACGCGGACCGGCTAACCATTTAATGAATTCTGCCGGTTTAAAAGGCGATGTTTGCACGTTACTATTTATAGATTTCTCGATGGCGAAGAGATTCTGCTGCGAATCACAATAACGAACAATTTGTTCGCGTGATAGCTGCACGCATCCGGTAGGCAGGCGGCGGTAATAGGTTCGCACGACATTTACTTCTCACTTTTTAATTAGATACTCCGTCAGGTATCGATAGTAAGGGATCTATTGATTGCCCTTGAATTTTTTAGATGATCACCGTGACCGCAATCGGATCTCGAGAGAGACGGAACACGGGTCTCGGAGTCTCGTAAGGAACTTGTTTTCACCGCGTAGCTTCGTCCTGCTTCGTAAGCTGCGACGCTTATTAAAGATGTGGATTCGGCGGGGTAAGAAGTGCGCGCTCAATTTTCACGGCGCGAACGTAAACGGGAAACGCGACGCCTGTTCTCGTTGCGGCGAGCGAAAACGTTCGAAGCTTCCGTGACCTGTCGTTGACCCAGTTAGGGTTGCCATTTCCCGTGCACGCACAGCGTGCCTCGCCGCGTTTATTCCGTACTCGAAGGCCGATTCCAAGATAATTGGAAAGCGGCGCTGACCCGGGGCGCCTCTCTTGGAATCGGTGACCGGTAAAAGGCCTCTAACCACGACCGATCGCGCGTTTATGCGAATGCGTTTGCTGTCGGCGCTATCGAAACAGTCGTTAGAAAGCCCATTGATAATCGGAATTAAGAACGGTTCAAGCAATTTAACGAGTGCGAGTTGAAAATCAAGATATGAAAAAGAACTGCGTGACCGCTCTACCGAAGAGAAGAAAGAGAATTTGTAAATAGGCGGTAATATTTTACTCGAATCGTTGTTAATTGCTTGTCTGATAATTCCGGTGTAATTCATTTCATCGTTTCAATTCGGTCATCTTTCTGGAGGTAATTGAAATGTCGAAGCCTCGATTGTCTCGCCGAACGCCGTAGACTCCGTCGCTCCGTCGACTCTCTTCCGACGAAAAACGAACGAAAAAAATTCGAGTTCGTCTCTTGGTACGATTCGAAGGGAACAAGAGTCCCAGAGGGGTGAAAGTGTCTATTCGTCGAGCGACAGCGAAAAAGTTGAATCCGAATCGGAATCGTTAAAGCCGTGCGACAGTCGTTGCTGGAGCTCGTGAGCCGTTAATTCGCATTTCCTTTTCGACAACATCAAGTCTGTCGCGAAGACGGTTGGTACCGTGTACCGGTTGGAACGTCCGCAAGGGTGGAACCGGTCTGTCGAGCGAAACAGGCGGACGTTTAATTATGAGCGTAGGTGGAAGACATGTCGGAGAATCGCTAGGTGACCAAACGCAATGCCGTAATCTTCTCGTTCTCTTCGCGGTGACGATTACACCGGGCCCGTTAATCAATTTAGGGAAATCCGAGGAGAAGCGATGGTTAATTTGTTCATCCGCTTCTGCTTTCGCCTGGTCGCTTTTAGCTTTAAACCCCTATTCCTTATTCTCGGGGGCAGAACGAACACTCGAACCCGAAGGGTTAAGGGCGCACTAAGTGTGTATGAAACGCTCGAAGCCTTTGCGTCCACGGATACACGGTGCTTCAATATTCGTCGAGGAATTAAAGTGACTCGGATTTTTTCTATTAAAAAACAGCTGCGAGCTTCGCGAAACCTTTGTCGCGTAGAATAAACGTGGACCGTTGGTTTCCTCTTCTCTCGTTCTACTCGCTACGCGGTGGAATGGGAGCCCGTAAACACTTGGGAAAATTTAATTTCGTTAATTCGTTTCGGAAAAGGATATGCTTAACATTGAAACTACCAGACGACCGGGGAATCTCGACGATTTTTGAGTAGCGAGACAGGAAGATGATAGATTTGCATTTGCAGTGTATTTATAGTACGAATTATAAGAAATCAAACGGCGAAGAATAATTGCTTCTAGATAAACGACTTCCGGTTGAACCGGCGAAAATCATTGGAACGCGATATTGTTTCCAATGCGTCTGTGGAGAATGGTTTGTAACGCGCCGATCTATTAATAATAGCCGAATACATTCTGTTGCGGGGCCAAAATGCAACGCGTGCGTCGTGCTCGTGTATGAACGTGTATATACGTGTAAATAACTTGACACGATGTACGCCGTGATTGCCGCGTGCAACCGTGACAAATTGATGCGCATCTGCACCGAATACGCCTCTCGACACTTGAGTTGCCATATGAGGGAGCGGATTTGATGATATTGGCGCATCTTCTCGGTATAATACAAACACGAATGTTCTGCCTTGGCACAAATTTTGAAGGTCGCAAGATTCTTGGAACTATTTCTTGTCGCGATTCTTGTCAGAAATTAATTTGTCCCTCGAATGTATTCTATCCTTTATTAATTTGATCTGCGAGAAGCAGGGGGTTCAACTTGAATAATGATGACCGAGAGACTTTGAAGAAAGACCTCTTACGAGACCGTTAATTGTCGAGATTTTCGTTGCATTCGCGCATCCGTTTCTTTATCATTTATTAATCGACTATCGAGTAATATCGTTAATATTTCGTTTCTAGCACCCACTCGTTGAGAATCAAGCCGATAGCCGGGCGTTGTTGCGACAGTCGTTCGTCTCGTACCGTTGCCGATGGAGTAAGTAGAATCCTAAACTCGCGTTCTACGTATCCTACTCTAGATTCCTCAATTAAAGAAAAATAATTAATTACAGATTCTCTTTGTTTAGATATAGGTAAAAATGGGTTTAGAAGATGGCGATAGGTGAAGAATCGTCAGCGTAATAGGCGGCCGCGTGTCGTTCGGAGCTGCTGGACTTCTTTGTGCGCCGATCAACAGAAAATTTGACCCCCAAATATATCAGATATGACGATATCAGCGTCTACCGAAAGGATGGAGGCCACGAAGGACCTGCCAAAGAAGAAGCTTATCAACACCAACCTCCTCTCGTTGAAGCTCCTATTATTTCTCTTCTTTGGTGGTACAGTACTGTTTCATTGTCTACACACTTTACTATTACTTTACTATGCGACATTGTTCAATACTGTACAAAATTATTTGAAATGAATTCATTAATTATATAATGTAGAAAAATTTACATTTAATTTCAACTTAACTTCAGGATATTGAAATGCTACTATAATAAGTATAATATTGTATTATGTCGCAACAAACCACAATAGCGTGGTAACATCGTTTGAGAAAGAAAGTATCAGTTCTGAAATGATTTCAGGAATGGGCTGTCTTTTCCCATTTCTTCCGTTGCATATGGTGGAAATGGGGTTGACCATCGAGCAGATTCGAGCGATCTCGATGATCTCGCCGGCAGTGGCATTCGTGGGACCTCTGATTGCCAGCCCCATCGCTGACAAGCTGGCGGGTCATCAGGGTGGAACCAACAAGATCTCGACGGGTCGTTATCTCAGGATAATGATCGCGATCGCCTGTATCCTGTCCGCCATTTTCTATACGTTCCTTTTAATCATTCCGACCGTGGATCACGTCGAGTTGCCTGGAGGAAGGAGACCCGGTCTCAAGTTCAATTGCGATCAAACGGGCGCGGTGGTGTTGCAAGAGCGGTGCAAGGATCATTTCTCTTGCCACAGGTGGTCCGACGAAAGCAAAGTCGGGCAGTTGCTTCTCGAGGACTGCACTTACGCTTGTTACCCAGCCGAGTCAAAGCGATGGCGCGCCGAAGACTACGCTTCCACCGCTGTGACCACCGAATCGAATATTCCTGCCTATGGAAGCGGTGATTCCACGGTCATTCCTTTGGAGCAGGAAATGTATCAGCAGGTAAGTATACCTATTAGAAAATTAAATTATTCGATGATATGTGTTATCACTCTCTGGGATATAAAGATATTACATTCTTCAGGATCAAGAAGAATACAAGAAGCCTCGAAAATTCGCGATGGACGGCAGCGAGCCTCCTCATCTCTGCTTTAACGAGGGCGACAATGTGGTATGCCACGTGTACACCGAGTACAGCGGCACTCTGTCTGTTAACGCTACTCTAGGTCAAGCGGTGAACAATGAGAGCGACAAAGAATGGTGTGCGTATCCTCTGTCCGAATATTTTGCTTGTCGCATACCACCCGAACTGAAGGCCAGAATGGCCGAGGTCGGTCAGATTTGCACCATCGAATGCGACTTGATCGACCCCTACATTCTCCCAGGTAATAACATTTTTCTAACGTGTTACTGTGAATTATTCAATGTCTCATTCGAATTAAATTCTATCGAATATTTCTCACAGACAGTGTCTTCGCAGAGAGCCAATGCGAACGAACAGAAGATTGGTCGTATCTAGTCTTCTGGACGTATTTGGCTATACGATCGGTCGCCGACATTTTTCCAACGACAGCCGTAGTTCTGATTGACGCCGCGGTAGTGATAGCAACGAGAGAAACGTCCTGCGGACGCGGCGATGTGGGTCGTCAATTAGCCTTCGGCTCTCTGGGATTTGCTATTTTTGGTCCATTAACCGGCTACCTATGTACTTTGGTAGAAAACCTAAATTCCTTCTACTACCTACCGATAGCTCTGCACGCGACCATGATGGTTCTAGCAGCCCTCGTTGCTGTTTGTGCGAACGGCATGCCGCTGAGCCCGCCGGAATGGTGGTGGCACACGAGAAGCGGCATGCTGGCGCTTCCCATGAGCGCTATTAAAAGGTACAGCAGCGAGACCGCCGTTCTGGTCATCATTCTTATCATCATGGGAACCTTCTGGAGCGCCATGGACAGTTACCTGCCATTGTAAGAAATTTCCTTGATCGTTCGAGCCTTCGAAGTCTTTTCTGTCCCAACTTTGAATTTATATTAATTACTATTTCAGACATTTACAAAAATTAGGAGGCAACGAGTTCCCCATTGGTGTGGCTATGACCGTAGGAGCAGTTCCGGCTTTCCTGTTTCTTTGGAAGTCTGAGCATCTGGTTGACTATTGCGGTCATAGTAATCTTCTCATCACTGCCTTTACTGTCTACATAATTAGGTAGGTAAGTTGTAATACTACATCCTGTTACGCTGTAAACGTTGAATCTTCGAAAAATAATTTCTGAAGTTTCAAAAACTTGGAAAACTTGTTTTCAGGTTTACAGGTTTGAGCCTCGTTTCAGGACCTTGGTGGTCCTTGATTTCAGAGGCACTTGAAGTGTTCACTCTTGGGATTATGTGGGTTACCGCCATCCTTTACCTTCGGCATCTTGTCCCGCGACATTTAACTGTAACTGCCCAGGCACTACCTGTGATCGCTCATTTCTGCATCGGTATGGCATGTCAAATTTTAATAGCTCATAATACTCATAAAACTGCAAAGATTTTAAGCGTATCTTTTTTTTTGTATACAGGCCGTGGCATCGGAGCCGTGATTGGTGCTTACATAAACGTAGACGATTCTGATATCGTAGACTCGTTAAGATTCGTTTATCATTACATGGCAGTCGCGGCTGCAGCAGTCGCCGCCCTGTACTTTGTCCTGTATCATGGCCTATTGAAGCCGCGTTGTCATGCTCACACTATTCAAGGCCTTCGGCAGCCTCCTACAGTTGTCCAAGGTGAATATATTTGTCGATCCAAGTACTTAAGAATTTCGGTGTCGCTATTTATCATATGTAAATCATATTTCTTACACAAGCCGCTATCATGGAGTATGAACTGAGTGAGTATTCTGAAATCATTCGATCGGTTTGAGCCATACATATAATTGCATTTGCTATTTTGCAAACAGAAGCAGTTGAAACAATAATATGCACTGAGACGACCAAAATTCTCTCGACACTCTGCATTTTAGTTGTATCCGTGGTCTTTCTCAGTTCCATTGAAAACAGTATGATTAGCGACGTAATGTGTGCATACATACTTCACGATTCTCAAATTGTGCTTTATTATTAATTGCTTCATATATCTGTTTTTCATCGGTCTTTACTTTTCTTTACGAAATTACTTTTTTTTATATAAAATAAAAGAGATTTAATATTCTCCATATTTTCCACATTACTTTAGGTTTTTCACTGATTTCTACTAACGTTTATTTTGTCGTACAATCAATTTTTATTGTTTTAATTATACTTTTCTATTAGTTATGTTTTCAACCCTTCTCCCTCTGTTTCTTCTATGCACAGCAATGAACGGAAATGGAAATTACACACCGCTCAGAGTCTACCACAACGGTATGGGCAGAAAAGGTCAATTCCGGTATTAAGGATTAAGATTGGAGAGAAAGAAAATGAAGAAAGAGAGAGAGAGAGAGAGAGACGTCAACAATACTTTAAAAGTCATGTTACGGTGCTAATGACTACACTGTTTGTTCCAATTCTAAAGAAAAAGAAAAGAATTATTATTTTATGTCATGCATTATAAAATGAAAGTATAGTTTTCCAGTAGCGCATACTTGGACATTTTTCTACCGTTCATGAATCGCGCCACCTTTTGATACCATACTATTAATTTGTTTTGTACAAGCAGTGGCCAAGGATTTATTTGCTCAAATCTACTCTAAAGTGTTCAAATTTCTAGCCATGCTCTTATAGAATTTTTCTTTTTTATTTGTTAACTATCTCGGAAAAAGCCCGATTCTAAGTGCAACAATTAATCGAAGAGTTGCTTTATTCTTCAAATTACTGGTATGTTAGAAAAACATTCGTCATCGCAAATAATTTATATATCAGTTCCTTTTTAAAATGGAGATCTATCTTCGATGCGCAGAAGGAAGAACAAGAAAATGACTTATACTTTCTAAGATAATAGTAATTAGTAATTGTTTGGACTCCGTTTTTTTTCTACACATCGACTACGATCAATTTGAGATTGTTGCGTGTTCAAACTGTTTTTAAAGAAAAATTTCTACAGACTCGTTGTACTGTATCTATAATATTATATGTACGTATTAAGAAAATATTTATCATCTGCGTAGGATGAAACTTCGTTCGACAAGTAAGAGAAATTAATATATTGAATTCTGGGATCGTTGTATGTATACAGGAAGAAGAAAACAAATGTGAAATAAATAAATAAATAAATGAAAAAATCAACTAATCTAAAGAATTAATGCTATTGAGTAAACTGTGCAAAATTCTACAAAGTTTTCAATTCATAAATCAGCTATAGTGGATTTTAAGCATACATAAAGTTCCTCAGTCGACTTACAAATTGCACTGTAATTGTAAATATTAAGTACATAAAACATTGTAAAATTATGATAACCATTTACTAGAGAACCAGTGAGAAACTAACAATGCACGTCAGTTTGTGTAATAAATTTATTTGAGTAGAGTTTGATTCATTTGAAATGAAGAGACAAACCTTGCGACTATCATGGAAATTTTCGCTTGCTATAGCCCGAAATATTATTACTAGGCTATAAGTTATCTAACGTAGATCATACAAAACAACGCACTTTTTAGGACCATAAATCACTGCTGTTTCACGATTATGCTCACCTCATTCATAATCAATCATTTATACAGACTTTACCTAATAAGTGTAGGTATAATGTTAAGTATTCGTATTCAACATATTTATATATAAATTCTGGAAATTTATCGAATTCAGTATTCCTATCGCAATAACATTACTCCTATTTCTCAGGAAATATGAATTTCCAAAATGTGCAGTCTTACGTCTTATAAAGACAACATTATATATAAACAAATGAAGAACGAGCATTACAAAACGAGGTTCTTAATAAAACAAAGCTTATGTCGAACGGCGTACGCGAAGAGATGCAACTTAAAATTATCAAAAGATTCTATTAACTAAGTTCGGGAACTTTTTACATTATCCTACATTACACAGTACGTTTTATGTACAACAAATAATGAGAATGCGAAATATGCACACAAGCACGCACGCGCGCACACACACACACACACGCACAACAAATATCATCGACACGTATGCTGTGTCGTTATATTGTATCCGAATGTTTCACATTCCTCATTATATTGTAGTTACCTAAGGAATCAGCGAACATACGTCTGCCCTACAAACACCTTACATTCTTGTAAAAAAGATTAACTAGTCATTTGGAATTTCAATAACGAGTCGAATCGCGCATGGATTTAAAAGGACGTCATACTTACACGTTTCCAAATTACATACTAATATGTTAGCTGCACTTTATCCGTTCTTATAATTTACATACAATGCAGCAAATGTTTCTTAAAATCGATTACTAAGAATGAACAGAGATATTAAAACAACAAAGTACTTGAGAAACTGAAAATCGATAAACAGATTGGAAAGAAACAAATGATTAGAGTTTCAATTATAAAATCACTCGATGAAAATTGTTAAAAACTATTGTTTAATCGTCAAGAATAGTACATTCATCTTCTTTGCTGTTTGTGATTTTTCTATCGGTGCAATTATTCGTGCTTGTATCCTTTGCGGATATATTTATCACGAAATTGTCATCACTTTTCAAGACACGTTTCCCACGCGATTTAGTTTCTTTATGTGCGGCTGTTGCAGACGCATCATCGTTTTTAATGTCCTTTTTTCTCCCTAAATTAGTAGTCATGCTGTTGACCGCACTTTTAAATTCTTGTTTCTGTTGCTGATCCGCAACAGATTTCGTTTCCTGCAGGATAGTTGCCTTTGGATCACTGTCCTTCTGTTTGCCCAACGATTTTTCGTTGTTAGCGTCATTGGAATTAACAGACTTGTCCATGGTCTCTAACATCTCTGAGATGAACGGTGAATTAGCTTCTATCAAATCCTTCAATGGTGTTTCGTTCGGATCAGGTAAATCCTTAGATTCCTCGTATAGAGCAGTTTCCGAGTCGATCCGGTTTTGTAAATAGTAAATATATTGTTCCTCATATTTCTCAAACTGTTCGCGCGTTGAACTTAATCCACATACTTGGTCAGCCTTTTTCAGAGACGAATGCCTAATTCTTTTGTCGTAGTCTTCCAATTCAATATCAAATACCTGTACACCTTTATCTACTAACAAGGGATGCTCATTACCTATGGAACGTGACACGAAGGCTTTTTTCTTGAAAGTCTTAATACCGCTGACTACGTTCGTAGTGCCAACGAACTCCGATGGTTTCATAGTATTGATCTCGGAATCACTGTTGTCTCCCTCGGTAGCAGATTCGTTGACGCAAACCATGTCGAGTGGTAACTCCTCGGGATTTGCTTTCCTTACAGAATTATCCGACGTATTTTCCGAAGCTGGAGATGGAAAGGCGCCCGTCTTCAAGTGGTGTCGTTTCCACCGGTTGTACTCGCGCACTATCCTATCGTTGATGCATGACAACTGAGACACCGCGTCGCGGATCTCTCTGTGGAACTGTCTTATCGTGCCGCGAGCTTCGTTCAGTTCGTACCGTTTTAGCTCTTGCTGTTTGGATGTCTCGAATAAATAATGGAGCTTGCTCTTCAGGGCCGTCAGAATACTATCGATCTCCTGCCCGTGGGGACACAACCTCTGGTTGAGGGTCTTGGGAATTCGCCTCTCTGGAGTAAACAGTTCAGACTTTTTCACAGTGGTGTACCCGCTGCTTTTAGAGCTCACTAAAGCAACAGGTACCGCTTTGTTGTTGTCGACGTGATCTCTGAAGGAACGCGAATTACACGACGGACCGACAATAGCTACGTCTTCAGAGTCGCTTTCAATTTCTATAACGTTCGAGCTTGGCGTAGGCGGGATTTGGGGTTGAGTTAAAGGAAAACTTAGTCGATTCAACATATCGGCGCTCTGGTTCGGTATCGTCACCATGGGTGTCTGTGCACACTGCACCGTTTGGTACAAATTCACTTGGCCAATCGGGTTGTGCACGTGACGTACAGGTACCATGGGAGACGAAGGCTGTAAGAAGTTCGAAGAGACTACGTTCACGATGGCGTTATACAGCGGCTGCGAGACAACTTTCGGCTCTATTCTAGGCAACAGATTCTGTGGCTTCTGCAGGACAATTGTACCGTCCGTATTAACCGTTTCGTTTTCACCTTCTACCATAGTTTGTTCGCACGAAAGCAAGGACGGCAGTATCTCATTATGATCCATGGAATTCTCTTCTGTTCCACTGTACGACTGGCCAGTGACCGACGTCGTGGTGTTACCATTCAACCATTTCCTACGACGTCCTCTTCTTCTGCCTCTTGTCGCCGGGGGTACACCCACTGGCTTCGGCAGGTACGTTTCGTCATCTTCTTCAGAGTTAGAACCTGTTCTCCGACGTTTTCGTTTTCTTCTCCGTGGACAACAATTCGTTTCGTCTAAAGACAGTTTGTCGTCTATTTCTTGTTGGCTCAATTTACGATCGTTCTGAAGAGATCTAAAAGAAGGGAAGAAACAGATTCTAACAAATGCAGTTTCAATTGCGGTGATTCGAAGATTTGCACCATTACCTATTTATCTTTTGAATATATTGTAACAAAGCCCAACAAGTTGCTCTAGCAGGATATAAATCCGTCGGGTCGCATACAAAGCATTTCCATTGCTCGTCCGCTTCTATCTTTTTCCTCAATACAGGATCAATGTTTCGCTTGATACATTTATAACAAAAAGTGTTACTGCAAAAGGAACAGCAATATAAATTGCCGCCGTTTGCGCACCATCTGCAGAACATGTCTGTAGCATCGTCACCTGTTGAAATAATAAAAGGCATATCATACAATTTCACATTACTTAAAAGATACTTTAACAATCTTGATACCTTGCTCAAAAGTTCCATCTCCATAGAACTCACGGCATTTGGCGCACAATAATGTACGCAATGTAGGATGTTCAAACATATTATTAGCATCACCCGGTGCTGATCCAATATGAACATCGCATGCCGTGCAATGTAATTTTCGAAACCGTACTACGGAAATGTCTAAAAGACACAATATATCATTCAACAAAAGCTCGCAACACGATTTGCTTAAATACTTATGCTCAGACTACAAATAGATAAATACAATTAAATGATTTGAAATCCAATCTCCCTTTCTAAAATAGTTTACTCTGTTTTAAAACATAACTTTAATCCTTAAAAAGGTGTACTGTTTCATTCCCTCTTTTAAACAAATTTTTTAAAAATTATCAATATGTAAAAAAAATGAAGTTTAGTGAACATACAAAGTCCTATCATGAAGGATATGCCTTGTAAAATTAAAAGTATATCGGTAAGAAAGTTATTATGGAACGTCGGACGCTTACCACTACCAAACATAATTTTATAATAGTTGGCTTCCTCCTGTGACATTACTGACGATAGATTTGTCGTAGTTGGAAGCAGAACCTTCGGGGTAACTGCAAAATGAAATAAGGTTAGGTATGATGTACCGAGAAAATCGAGAAATTGTTTAAAAGGGATTTCTGATTTCACCATTCTCTTTACTCTTCACCTCCTTCACCTCGTTTACTTGTACTTCAAGCATACTGGAGATATCCATTGTCAACGTGTACAATTACCACGGGCAGGTTCAACAGAACGTTTCAAAACACATGTTATCGCGCCGCCATTTTCCTGCGAGCGCGTCAACCTGAATTTTTGGCATGAACTCATTCGTTGATTCGAATTGCATCGCAGAAAGTCCGGTATGTTAAAGACAAAATCCCTATTCATTTCTTAAAAACCGCCAATCGTAAAATAAAAACAGAAAGAAGCAAGAAACTGGTGACGAGAACTTAAAAAAAAATAATTTCAAACAGTGTCAAATTTAAGAAGTTCGCGCGTAAAGTTGCTCTTTCAATTTCCTTTTAGATAGGTTTGAAATTATGTGAACATTGGAATGAACAGCAGAAATCCTGGCTCACAGTATTATCAATGAGACCCTGCCTCAATAAATTAGAACACCGCTGAACACAATTAATTAACGTGAGAGCCAAAAAAAGCAATTAACTAACACAAAGTAATAGAATAGTTTTTGTGGCGACTACCTCCGCTATTCGCCAATAGAGGGATCCCTTTCCCGAAAGCTACCTAAACCGCCCCTACTTCTACATATATGTACCACGAAACCGTCCTTTACCGTTATCCCTGTCGAAGGCAGGGCCCGCTAGAGAAACTCTTACCGATGAGTCCACTTACGGGTCCGGGACGAAACAACTCTCCCTCTCTTTTCCTCAAACCTCGCCAGACCAAATTCACTAGACCACCTAGAAACTCTGAGCCTGCGCGTTGAATCCCAATAGGGACAAGTCTCCACATTTTTGTGGAGGTCCACTAAAGTCACTATATATATAGGTCAGGTCGCGTATTAAATGCTTGTGATTACTCGAGTGGGTTCTCTATATTTTATTAACCGATGTATAAATATTAACGAATGTATATATATTAACTAATGACGACGCGCCACAGTTCCGCACCACGTGGTGGCATTATAACTTAGGTTTTTGAATCGGGAGGCACACGTGTTTCTCCGACGGAAGACAATGTAGAAGTAGAAAGAAAGAAAGGAAGAAACAAAGGGAAACAGTCAGAAACAAATTCGAAACGGTACGCGCGAACTATGTACCCTGAAGTATGTCAACTCGCCTCGACAACCCGCGCTGCGGCGGCCGAGTGCGGAACTACGCATCCGCCACATTTTAATGTATGATGGCGCCATCTGCAGTACTATTTATCAAATAGTTTCAGCGTTTTGCTGCAGCAAGGAATTAGCGCTGTATATTTTCATACAGCAGAAAATTCATGCCGAATTTAACGTAGCGTCTTCTGGGAATCACAGCACGGAATCATTCACTCGAAGATTGAATATTAAAACACTTAATCGAAAATTGTTTACAACTATTAAATCACGGCTCGAATAGTTAGACAATAGTTATACTCGTCATCTTTTGTTTCGTATATTAAAAGGTTTTTATGTACAATAAATACTTTTTTTTTATTGGGATATTGAAAACTTTCATCGCCTCTGCACCGTTATAAAATGATTTTTTATTTTGATATCAGCTCTATATGTAGTTTTAATATTAGTATATAAAAACGTATGCATACTTAAGATTGTAATGATTTATATTGTCAATATTTCTGGTGGTCTACTTATAATCTACCTCAAAGTGATATTTTTCTGTTTGAGCCTGGCGGCGACGTTCTCCATCGTGGCGTTTGGGTTCTCATCCAGGACGGTCAGCGCGAGATTCTTCAGATGTCAATGTTCGTACGTGCGGGAGAACAACTGGATGAGCAGCAGAGTGCGCAGATTGTTGTTCGACAAATGTACTTGGTCGAACTTTACTGCGTTCCTGTTTATACGGTCCATGTGCTGGGTGAGGGGGATGAGATCGTCGTACTTGTAGTTTAGGATCTTGATGAGACGTCGGATACTTGGCACGCAGAAGAGCTCCTTCAGCACGTCCAATAGTTCCTTCTGAGGCATCTTGGACGGGTCTTTTGGTGCCACGTGGTCCACGAGTTTGTCGAATTCGGCTTGGCCCAGCTTGTCCAACACCAGCCGGGTTTGCATCGCTGGTGGTAGCGGCGCCGCCTCCGTCACGATGCTGTGTTCATACCGCAGCAGCCACTTAGAAAACGGCTTGGTGTCGTCGCCGAAACCGTAGATGTACTTTTCCACGCGGGCACTGATTTTATTATATAAATCGATCTCTGGCGTCAGAGATTCCGATGGCGTCGACGGCGTTATTGCGGCGCCTTCCTTTTGCGATTGTAGTTGCAAAAGACTCTCGACTGCCGCCGTAAGGGCTTTGAGCTGCTCAGCTTGGTCCATGGTCCGAAATTTGCCTTAGCGTCATTTGTTGAGTCCGGCTTGAGACCACGCGAGAGAGTGGCCAAGGCGCGCACTCGACGACGCCACGAGGCGCAGAGAAACAAAAGATCAACGGAAAAGACAAGCGAGGGTGCATCACGTGCACCCTGGGCTCAGGGGCGTCGCACGTCCCCGGTCCCCAACAATGTAATATATTAAAAGGTGAAACTTGGGGTACGACGCGGTCCTGAGGGCCCCCCTTCCCGACGGCGCCAATCGTCGGCAGCCGTCATCGCGAGGATCCGCGGCCTGGGGCTGGCGATCGCGCCGAAAAAGACCGAGGCCATTTGATTTGGTCGGCCTCGGTCTCGGGCGCCTCCCAGGTCATGGATCCGGGTCGAAGGAGTCTGCGTCGAAGTGAGGTCCGAGATGAGATACCTCGGTCTCATCCTCGACAGCCGCTGAAGTTTCGAGCCGCATATCAGCCGTCTCGTGTGGCGAAGATGGCGAGGGGAGTTGGTGGCGGGAAAGACCTACCGGGCGACGCAGGTCTTTACGGGCCATGGGTACTTCGGCGTCAACCTGTGTCGCTTCGGTCAGGAAGCGGCGATGGTTTGTCACCATTGTGACTAAGAGGAAGACTCGGCGCAGCACACGCTGGAGGAATGCCCCTACTTTCCAGCGCTGCGCCGAACCCTACGGTCAGAAGTTGGCCATGATGCAAAAATTATATGTAATTCTACTTTCGAAAACATCATTATAATTTATTCTTCATTGATAGTTTATATAAAATTTATACAGTTACGAGCTTCAGTCAAAACTCGTAAAATGGTAGACCACCAGAAATATTGACAATATAAATCGATACAGTCTTAAGTATGCATACGTTTTTTTTATCATAAACGAGTTTATGTCTAACGATTTTGAATTTTTCATTTAATTGAATTTAATTTTAACAAAAACTTCAAATTCAAAATCGTTAGACAATAGTTATGTTCGTCATCTTTTATTTCGTATATTAAAAGATTTTTATGTACAATAAAATTATATTAAATTAATTAACGTATCTATCGTGTAAAAAAAATAGTTGGTTGTATTATAGTGTGTCTCTTGTGGCAGTGACCAACGCAACCATTATCGGTGATCGAAGCTCGGGTCGAATACTGATCTTCATATGTTTCGATTGAGCATATTTCTTCCTAACAACTTGGTACTTGCTTTTATAGGCAATAGTTATAATACTAGCTATATCATGCACCACAGGCATCACGTCAGTTTTAGTGTAAGTACTATAATGTGCTAAGGTATTTGTCCAAACTACTTCGTTCTTGTTTCCATCGCTATCAGCAGTAATGCTATATAAGGAGATAACAAAATGAATGGATTAGTAAGAGGTACTACATTGGAAATCTTTCGGCAGAGCATTTCCAAGAGAAATACTTTGGTACTTGTTAAAATAACTCACATAAGTGCTAAGTATAGTGCAGCAGCTGCCAGAAGACTCGGGGGAAAATGACACATTTCATAATGCAGTAAGCACTGCTCCAAAAAATATTTAGCCATTGTGTGATGTATGGCCATAGCCTTGATCAATAAGAAAAAAAATTGTTTGACATAATACATGATAGATTGGGAATTCTGTAAGATTATGCAATACACACCTTTCCAGCTTTGCTGTATCTTCTGAGAAAATGTAGGGGCAATGGTCTACCTAAAGAGTAATCCAGAGTTCTCAGTATAAGCTTTTCCATTTGCAATATCTCTTCCTTGGTATACGCATTATCCGTGACATACACAAAATCACTTATATCTGGAGAATACATTTCCTCATATTTGCTAGCAACAAACATAGCTGTTATTCCAACCAATTGCAGTCTTTTCCTGTCTATAGAATTGCAGGCCTATGGACAACAATATAAATTGATCGCTCCACTTAATGTATACATGATATCATTTTTCTTTCTATAAAGAACAACAAACCTGCAGAAATCTATCAATAATAGCCACTGTGAGATACAGTGTTTCTTGCATTAAAGAAAATTGTTGGTGAACCTGAATTAACCAATCTATGAGTATACTCCTCATTTTTGGAGTTACATTTTGGCCTAGTAGGAACCCCTTTTTCACAGGGTATTTGCTTTCTAGATTTCTTAGATACTCGTATATGTCGTTGGTATAGATAGAAACTAGAGCAGGATTTTCATGATCCTCCTTATCAATGTCCTCAACCGGCAGGAGGTCACTGGAGAATGATTCAATCTCCTTTTTTATAGGGGGTTGCGCTGATTTATTTTCTTCTTTTACTGTTGGTACAACAGTTTCTTCAGGAAGTTTTTGCAATTTTTTCTCTGTTAGTTTTACAACTGGTTTCGTCGGAGCTACTAATTTTTTCTTATCAGCTTGTAGCAAACTGGTTCTATCGACGGGTTCAGATCCCCTCACTGTGTTTACTCTGTTTCCAATTTCACCTAAGGCGGCTCTCTTTGTCTTCCCTTGGATCACGGTGCATGCAGATTTAATGTGTTTTAAATTTTCCTGACCAGAAACATTCTAAAAATCATAAAAAAGTTTCAATGTATGATATTTATAAGACTAATAATTATTTACAATAATCTAATAGTATCCGGTTATCAATAGAAATAAAAATTATAATTATCTCTTCTAACGGAACGAAATAATTATCGAAGTTTCTTAAAGAAAGAATAAGAGAGATACAAGAAATAATGACAGAAATATGCTTTCATTAATCGATATCCAGACAAAACAAAAAGCAATTTGACGGGGAAAGCACGAATTTAAAGCGAACGAAGGGTATTTAAATGTGTCAGGAATGGACGGTTGGTCCGTACTATTGACCCCAGCTATTGATATTCTACAAACAATCCTCGTGGAATATTCGCTTTGGGAATTTTTCACTCACCGAAACTATGGTCCGTTCTCTTAACGCCATCATTACGCCGGATTAAGTAAGACGTTATGAAATATTCGTTTTTTCAATTCGAATAGCTTCAATTCTCCTCCAAGAGCGTCCACTTCGGATCAACGACTAGGATAGTTTGAATTTGTTTTGTAACTGGTAACCGATCAGACGGAAATTCACGCTGTGCGCATGCAACACACAGAACAAAGAGTGGGAAAATCGGAACAGCTGATTGGTCAATCCTACCCAGTGGCGGTAAAACTGGTTGTGTCACATACACGAACACATATAGAACATTCTGTACAAATGAAATCAAAATAATTGACGAAACGTAACAAGAAATTAACGTTTCAAATAATATTTTGAACGCATACACCTGAGAATGATTAAAGATGAGGCAGATGACCGATATTTTCTTAGTAAACATTCGTTTATTGTAAATTCAATTATGTGTATATTATACCAACTAATTTCGTAAATCTTGCTACATCTTTTTATGCTATTGGCATTCGTATTAATTTATGTTAACAATAATTAGTATATAACGAGATTCATCGAATTCGAAGAACATTATAAATTCTGTGTAGATTATAATGTTGCTTAGCAAATGTCGCCACTGACAAACGTCAGAATATCTCCGCGCAATTGTTGATTAAACGGATAATTATTATTTAAAATATGTCTATTAGTATTGATATCAAATTGAAACGGGCCAGTAAAATTTACCACGAAGGGGTATGTTCGTTTTTCTTGAAATAACATTTGTAGAATGAGAAATACAAAGGTTATGTTTCAGGAGATCGTCGCTGGTATAATATTATTAAAAACAAATTCGGACGTGAAGCACGATGGTATATTTTTAAGCATGGACGGTTCGGTTAATTTACAACTTAGCTCCAAGAATTTTGGTATATTTGAAGCTTTTTATAATTCCGTAAAGGTTATACAGTTTATTCTCTTATAATGATCAAAGCTCGTTTAATTGTTTCATTCGACGATTCAGATTTATCTGATATTGTGTATTAACATATTTTCAGCCTATACAGTTAGTGCAATATACTTTAGATGCTTCTCCGAGTGGCAAAATACCTAACGGCAAAACGGAGATACCATTCGAATTGCCATTGAAGCCTAGAGGAACTAAGTCTTTGTATGAAACCTATCACGGTGTTTTTGTAAATATACAATATCTGATACGTTGCGATATAAAACGAAGTTTCTTAGCGAAGGATCTAAGCAAGACACTGGAATTCATAGTCGAAGATAAAGCACCTTCTAAAATAGAAAAAGAACCCAGGAAACCGGTCACTTTTAAGATTATGCCGGAATCATTGCAAAATGCAAGAGACAGAACCAATGTACCCAGATTTTGTATTTCAGGAAAATTGGATACATTGTATTGTAAAATCTCTGAACCCCTAACAGGAGAGGTAACTGAAACTCTGTGTTTAATATAATAGCATTGTTTGTATAACGTGTTTACGTTTGATACCAAATTTTAGGTGGTAATTGAACATTGCGAAGCTGTAATAAAATCGATTGAACTACAATTGGTCAGAGTGGAGACGTGTGGTTGCGCAGAAGGATATTCCAGGGATGGTAAGCTTTTTATAATTAAGGCAATTATCTAATAAGCTATCTTGCTGTATTATGTTTCAGCTACGGAAATACAAAATATACAGATTGGGGAAGGTAATCCGTGCATGAATTTGCCTATACCAATATATATGATATTCCCCAGACTGTTTACATGCCCCACGTTAAGTACAAGTAACTTTAAAGTCGGTGAGATCTCCTATATATATTTTACAGATGTAATTCAATTGCGCTTTCTTATTTTATAATAAGGACTGTGTTTTTTTACAGAATTTGAGGTGAACCTTATTGTGGTATTTGAAGATGACTACTTAGTTACCGAAAATTTTCCCATTATATTGTCGAGGTACTAAATTTTCTAATAAAATATACAGCGTTGTATATAAAATATGAATATTATTCACAAGTTATATATATTTCTAAAAATAAAACCAATTTTATGTTGAACTCTATTCAATCGTGTGACAAATTTCCTTGGCATGAAATCTTTCTTTTAATAAATAAATACAGATCCCCCCGGAACAGTTATTTAGTTTTATATTCCTTAATATTGTCATAATTAATGTTTTTAGGAGACCTTATTTTGTAACTTGTGGTGCCTCTAGTGGAAGAACAATGAAGCTTCTTTTAATGTCCATATAGCGCCAATTGGTCCAGCTTTAAAACGCTCAAACTATTCGCCAAATTCAACTGTTGGTAATTCAACAAACAGTTTGAACGTTTCGCCACAGAGTACTTTAAACAGATTACTAATCAGATTAAACGCAGCACTTTAAACAATTCTCAATTATCCCTATCTATAGATGTAGATGATAAAATTGCCTATTCTTTTAACAGCAACTGCAAAATGAAATTAATTGCTATAAAATAGACAATTTTATTACCTATGTTTTCTCTATGGTGGCACCACCTCTGGTACGCTGTATCTACTATTTGGCGAACAATTTGGGTGTTTTACCACTTCAAGGGATTGGTGCTATACGGTCGTTTGCAAGTAGCAGAAATTTCATACCGAATTTATATAGATATAATAAATATTGTACGTAAAAGGAATAGAAAAGGAAAACGGAATGTAATAATGTAAATACGAAAGGATGGATGTATAAAATGACGGCAATAGAAAGAGATAGGTTTTTACTCTAACCCAAGCTTTTGAGCAAATAATTTATAATATCTTTCAACTTGTTTGTTATGGGTTAGTCCAACCGAAGTCAGTAGCAGCAGGTAACCGAGCACGAAGGTTAATAACTTGTGTTGCTTAAACCATGCTAATAATCCTCCACTATTAGTAGACCTGAAAAATTGCGAATGGTTGTTATTGCATTGAACAGTGGCTATTAAAATGTTGAATATTTCTACCTTGAGGTTTGTACTGCTTGACTGTAAACGAGAAGATATCTTACTCGAACTAATTCACTGTTCGTTAATGTGTAATATTTGTTCGAGGCTGCTTGATCCGCGGAATCTTTGGGTACGGTCTGAACAGTACCCTCTGCAACCAGTTCTAGATACGTACCGTATCATTATTTCGCATACATTTCTTTTTTATAAAATGTAACGCGGATCACAATTACCTGTATCTTTGCTTTTGACATCGACGTGATTGACAAGCTCGCACAAAGCGATGCAATTCATTTCACTTCCCAGTACACTGCCACCCCAACCATATCCTACCGGACTATGCGGTAAAGTGGCGCTCAATTCGCTCGCTAAATAAATTCCTTTACCAAACAATGATTTCTAAAAAAATGGAAAAGTAATTTGTGAATCGCGAACGTCATATCGTACAGTTGTTTCCGATCTGGTTTATTAGATTTCACTTACCTTGCACATGCTTTGTTGCAGACCGTAATGTATAATGGAATGGAAATTCTCTAAACGGCTACCATGATAAGCATAAAAAGTTCTACAACCTTGAGCGATCGTTTTCCACTTTTCTTCCGATGCCGACTGTTTCGCGCTTGCAACATGGAATATTAAATTTGGTGCAGCCACGGACAGTTCCGATGGTACTTTTCTCAATATGGATTCGTACTGCGTTCCAAGGATTTCAAAACGATAATGAAAACCGTCGACATTTTAAAGAATCGAAATAATACGTAGAAAACGTTGAAGAAACAAGTCGTACTTACAGAATTTTTGCTAATAGTTTTTATAGTAGGATCTCTTAAACGAATTAAAACCCAATATAATAAATCTATAGCCGTGCTGTATCGTTCGTACACGTTTGGATCTTGCAACTTTTCGAGTATCACAGTTAACGGCGGGATCAGTTCTACGGCTCTTCTCTGTGTTGTAAAATATTGAATGTTGAACTAAGCGTGCTCTCGGTTACTATTTAATAATAAAGACAAGTTGCAACGTATTTGTCGGATACTCTACCAAAGCTTCGATGTCTTTGCACTCGTTCTTAATGTACATCGGTGGAAACGGTTTCAAGCAAGTGTCGTAGCGATACGTGTTGCATGCTGCTACAAACAATGACCATTTGAAATCTGCTGCTTTAAGATCCTTTTCCAATACGCACTTTACCGAGGTAATCTTGCGTGTTTCTTCTTGCGTGGCTGCCGCCGGATCTACCGGGTTCATATACAATATGTTCACGTCCGATTTTCCATTGATTTTGTTGCCGATAGTGTTCAGACGATTCTCTTTTTCCTCTGTACTTTCATCTTTAGAGATATCGCACAGTTGCTTGGGCGAATTATCCATAATCACAGATTGGCCGGGACTTCTAGATTCGACAGTAGATTTCGATCGCAGTCAAATGAAACTTCATTTTTTTCGAAAGTTCGAACAGTTAACGGTTTCGGAAGTTACAGATTTGATCTGGCGTTACGGCGAATTTCTGTAAAAAATTTCGTTAAAGTCGTGAACATTGCCTGGAAAGCTTGCGATTCATTAGCTATCGTAGATCGCATCTGTTTCTCTTCCCGTTCGTTTTTGTCACGAATACTTGTTTGTTCGCTTTTTCAATGAACCTATCCACTATGGTCGAGTACGCGGATCGGATTCATTTTTTTAATAGATCGTTGCCAGCAATCTGTTCCACGGTACTCCGGACATAGTACATTTCAATGAACACATAATAAAACGAACGGAGGGCTCAACATCATTTGAGATCAGTTATGTATTTCAATGTACAGTGCAGTTTCATTAATTCACATTTGACGTCGGACTACGTCGCGGCATTCGTTTCGTTCATTACAATCGATTTGCTTTCCTTTTTGTATCTCGGTCGTGTTCAAACGCAATTTAGGATTCGCATAACAGCGATACATTGTTGTGAGTAGAAGTAAATTGGCTGAATAGGTGTAGGTGTATGCATCGTTGAATCGACCGGACTCGAGAACCGTTTGGTATTCGTGCATGTAAACGGATACCCACACACCGTATCGCACACGTATCCGATAGCGCAAGGTCCTCTGCGAGAGAAGCAGGGACGCGTTGTTTTTATTTTTTTGGGGGGGGGGGGGGAGGGTTGCAATCGTTGGCTTAAACCTGCCCGATCTCACCTGCCTGCCCGCTTTAGGATTACGGGATAGTCTCGTATTTACGGTCGAATTTTTGATCGGTAATCCACAATAATTTACGACTCGATAACAAGCGGACCAATAATGTTTTATCGCTTTTTGCCGTGTGTATGTAATGAAGTGAGCGCGTTTGGCCAATGATCCGAAATCATTGTTCGGGTGGTTCGAAATTACCAGCATTGTCTATGCGCGGTTAATAAGCGTGCTGCGAAGTGTAAAAAGACGGAATCGATTAAACCCACTTAGAAGATAAAAATACTACAAAGTTGATTTATCAAATGTAATTGACACTATACATACATACACGCATACATACATACGTGTACGTATTTATGTATGCATGTATGTACATATGTACGTACGTACGATATATAATATATTCAATTAAAAAGTTATCTTTTAAGCAATGAGACTTGGTAGTTTGTACGATCATGAAAATCGCAATACGTCGTCGACGTACGTTATTCCCTCGGATAAATAATCGTTCGTGTAGTAAATAAATCGTACTTGGACGATTCGAACAATTATAAATGTCTCGAGGATTCAAACTATAGTATAGACTGCGCTTTAGCTATGCAACGTAAACGCCGAAGCAACGAACAATTGAATTTGGCGACGATGTTGTATCGCGGATTGACATCGTCGATCGTTAACGGTGAAAAACGAGTGTATTTACAGTATAGAAAGCATTCGCAAATTCGAGAGAATCTAACAGATATCGCGTACGCTCGTGATTCGATATCTTCTCTGTTACCTATCCGCAAGCGTTTCTTATCCTACGACGAATGATTGATTACGCGGAAAGAACAATCTCGGACGAGACTCTACGATTCCTTTTTATTGTCTAATTATTGTTTTACTTTGCATATTAAGATTTCTCATGTTACTCGACAATCGTGGTACAATGGTTCTAGGGCTACACTGTCCCAGCACCTGGTACATAACCTGACATAACCTGGTACTTCAGAAACGCTCACGGCTTTTCGACAGATACACGATAAAAGTTCGACTCGCTCTACGTTACAGCGGGATACAGAAGCTGTTCGCAAACAACGCGATTTTCTGTCCCTTGTTTCGACACAATAAGCAAACTTTGATTATGTAACCAGAATCGATGTACGAATAGTTTTTTTTCTCGCCGTGTATATCTTGTAGATACATATGTATAATGTATACAAATTTTGTCTTTTTATTGTTTCAAAGAGACATTACGTTCGTAAGCACATTTTGTTTTTTGCTAAATGGTCGCGCTCAATGATTTTTTTTTCTCTCGACGATGCGAAGAAACAATGTCAAGCGACGCTGATTTTGTTATATTTCTAGAATTTGCGAGCCCATAATATTCCGCATCTCGCTGCACATTTGTTCCGTATACATACATAATAGACGGATACACGATATTACGCGCGCTCTGCCTTTAGCCTCTGTTCGAATGCTTCGTGCGCAACTGTGATCACCGCCGGAGAAATCGAGTCGTGGAAAAGCTACGTTAGATATTCGATGAACGTATGCGCTTCCGCGACACCCATTTAGTCGGTGTTACAAAAGCAGTCGCGGTTACAGAATGTACAGAATCACGGCGATGCAGAATTCGAGAGGAAATTACATGTAAACAAGTACTCGAGCGAAACGCGTGCGTCTTTCTTTTGCTTTCAGTCAATAATATCGTCACAGAATCGAGTTCAAAAGGTTACTTTCACGAACGACCTTTCGTAATTCGACTCGTCGGGTAAAACCTCGCGGGAAACGAAATTGAACAGGGCGAATAGCATCTCGCTCTCCGACTTTCTTTATTCTCTGGCCACGCGGGTGCGAGATTCTTCCAGACGTAGAACGGAAATTTACAATGTAACTCGAGTCACTTGCGCGCGTGCATACGTTTGACTTTTCGCGCAGCTTGCACGTTGCAAATTGCGTTCGTAAGAAGTAAAAATGGTAAATGGTAAATAGTAAATAGTATAGTATCTGCCCGCTTGGCGGTCGCAATTCCTTGTTACGAACGTTTATGCGTAGGACAAGCGAACGGGGAAACAAATGAATTCCGGAAGTAACCGAATCGAAACACGCCGTAACATTGTGGTTCGACTGTTAATTGAAAAGCGATTCTATCGCAGGCACCCGTGTTCGCACAAAACTCGACTAAACAGAAGATAAATACGCGAGAAATATGACGCAACGCTCTCTACACCGATTCGACGCATCCGGTTGAACGGATCGCGTACACGACAAACATTGAGCAAGTTTCGCAGTTTGTATCGTCATGGATACAAAATCACAAACGACAGTTTAGCGACGATTCCAAGGCAGAACCGATTTTATTCATTGACAAGTCGTGTTCTAACGACGACGCAACTTATGGGATTTCTAATCAAGCGAGGTGTATCACGGAAACGGTATCGCGAGTCTCTCAATCAATGTACAACTTTGCGAAACGAAACCGTCGTTTGTTTCCTTCGACGCTATCCAACATCCTTGCGTATATCATTTTGATTCGTTGTTTAAAATTTAATCATACTACGTGGATATTTGCGGCGTGTTAACCGACTTTGCTAAAAGTTATCCTACCGATACCAATGGTTATTCAACCTGATACGATTGGATCCAGTTCGGCTGCCCGTGTTGGTAAACGCTTTACGGCAATGGATCCAATCTAAATTTGCCCCGAAGACGATAATCGAGCGATCCTTGTCGCGAAAATCGAACGATCGAAACCGCAACAGCAAGATTATTCGGTTAGCTCGCTTTCGATACGTGCGACACGATGAAGCATCGTTTTTACTTTTTTTTCGACAGTCTTAAATACATCTGCAACATTTCCTCCTTAAGATTTAAGTGAACTATACACACATCTTTATACAATTAGGCATTCGTAGACGATTCGATCAATTACCAGCAAAAAACGCGCCGTATCCTTAACATTCAACGAACAATAAATGTTAAATCTTCGGTGTTAGGACCGCGGATTGTTTACGGAAATACAAATTAGTTTACAGAACTCAGCGGGTCTCGTGAAACCCCTTTTGGTTTTGAAGAGTCGGTCTTTCACAGAGTTCCGCGAGCACTTAAAATCCGCGGTTCGTTTTATTATTTCTCTGTTTGTTCTTCTTTTATTTTTTGTTTCGTATCGTAGATACTATAACACGGATTTGGCGTTGTTCTCTCTGGGGGAACGTATCCGCGTGATATGGTTCACTTTTATTATGGTCCGTAGAATTCCGTGTTCGACGCAGCAGGTAGTGCGTGGATAAGGCCCTAAATATACAGGGTGTAAAATAAAATATTTGTGATTGAAGAAGTTCCGCGTACGTTCGTTCGCGAAGACCTCGACACAGAATTGCACGGAACAAATAGTTTCGTTTACACCTCTGCATTGTCAAAAGATTCGTAAAAACGTTCGGCAGTAGTGAAACGATAGTACACGTGTGCGAATCGTTCATGGATGATCGACGCATCTCCGTTCTATGCGCGTTGAAAGCGAGTCACGTTGTTTCGCTCTGTTTTATATTCGCAGTGTGATATTCTCGAGAGGAACAGGAAACACGTTACAGACTGTTCTCGATCGGATTTCATCGAAACGAAGTCGTCGAATTACGAAGACGACCGTATCGAGATCGAACGCTACCCTGTAAGCGCCGTAAAACCGATTTCCATCGCGAGGAACGATCATTGTTAGCCCACGTGCGAATCACATAATATTCAACGAAGTTTACGTGGTACGGTTCGAGCGTGTTACATCTAACAATATTTCGGCGAGTTTCTCCTTAATGTTCGACACGTGGAAAACGAGGTCGAATTCATCGGAGGACGGTTTTCGTGTATTTCAATAAAAATTGAATTCGATGAAACGAATGAATTGGCGATGCTTCGGTGTTAAATCCGCATCGAAATTTGTTTAATCGTCGGCTTATTTATTAGCACGTCCGATCAATGCGTACGCTATTCGCACGTGTCTCTGTAACGAACGCTCATCGGTAAACTATTCACGTTGAAACACTGATTGGAAACAATCTTTCGAGTGGACATCTACTGTACACCGCTAGAATGAAATTTCACCTAAAGCCAGTACGGTTCTGCGTGTTTGTCGCCCCGTAGAAACGGATCGCACATCATAGATACACAACATATACAAAATTGTAAAGTACACGATCTAGAAAATGGAAGGAATCCGAGTTACTGCTACAGAGCGAAGATCAAAGTCCTTATCAATAAACAGCAGTTGATCGAACGGTAGCAGATTCGTTAATTTCGAAATCAGTTTTCCTCGGAATAGCAGTCGGAGCATTCGCGCAAATCGCTTTTTCGAAAATTCCCGATAATTCGTGAATTTACGCGCAAGCGGTGTTGTTTGTCGTTATTCTCGCCGAGAAATCGATTGATCCGAATATACATATAGCGAAAATTCATCTACTTGTACGCTCGCAATCAATACTTTCTATATTTTGTACGTACTGGCTGCTCAATTACGTTACGTTTATGTACAGGAATATTGTAGGTGCACTTGTGTACAGCTGAGCAGAAACTTTGCACAGTTAAGAATACCGTATTATAGTGCGGTCTAACAATAGCATACGCAGAGTATGGTATTATTAGCGTTAGTTATTATTAGCATTAAGTCCAATTTCTTCGAGTATTCGAGAAAGCGTATCGTATCGTACCGTTTACATTCTACATCAAGAATCATTTGTCGCGCGTTAATAAATAATCGATAAAATTGTATACGACGTGCATAAAAGTCAAAATTGAAAATGCTTTGTACAAGTTGATCAATAGTCTGTAAAATCGATAAAAACATCGAATCGTTTTGTACATAGAAAATGTGGTAAGTTTTCAAATAGGGGAAACTCATCGTAATGTATATATAACATCTGTATACCCGAATTAATTGTAACGTTATAAAGTACAATAGCCTTCTTATCGGTATACGCATATTTCTATGGATATGCATATGGATTAGACACAATTTATCAAGTAAATCAAGAACAAACATGGAATCGGTCTATTCGCATAAGAGTAAAAAGATATGTATATCAATAGAAATAAAATCGAACGAGTAAAATCGAGATAATCGAATAAAAATTAAAAACAATTAAAATAGATCGAATTTGTTGCTACATAACCAGTAACTCGATTCATTTGTTTAACTTCGACGTATAAAGCACTGTTTTCTGGTTCGTTCTTCTTTTCTTTTTTTTTGTAGTTTTCAACGAGATTCAATGTAAAAAAAAAGCAATACGTGTATAACTGTGCGAACTGATAATAAACTATTTCAGATAAATGGAAACCACTGTGTCCCCGCGTTTTTGTGATCTTCGTAAGGGTGGGCAGCAGTATTTGTTGTTGGCGTCGAACGATGACCAGTGATGAGCAGTAACGATGGGCGATCGCAAGCAGAACCAAGCAAGGATACCTTCGCGCGTATTGTATACATCATTACCTCCGTAGCTGAGCATGTCCGTTTTCGGTATCCCGTGATAGTCGTGACGCGATCAAGTTGGAAACGTTACGAGAACATTACGGTTACAGAGGGAACGCTACGATTCCGAAATTTGTATAGCAGTCGACAAGTTAGCACATAGTCTCCGAAGCCGGAGCAGGTACGGTGCTCAGATTTTTGTCGTTAGGATCAGAGTTCTCGGGTTCGCGGATGGGCGGTCGAGAAAGCGTTTGTTCGATTTCTCTGGTAACGCTGATAGTGGGCGGTGGTCTCCGAGACTCCTCGTCGATGGCAGATGCCCGACGGAGCTGGTGCCTGTGCTCGTTCGATATGAAAAACGGGCCGCCGCTCGCCTCATCGGAAGTATGCAAGGTCTCGTCATCGTCTCCGATGTACCTCCTCTGAATCAAATCCTCCATTTGCTGGTAATCGCATTCCTCAGCGTCGCGCAAATGCTCGTTCTCGATTTGCCAGGCCCTTTCCGCGTTCGACATTTCCGAATGATGCCTGACTCTGGACGGCGGTGGCGAGATAGGTGGTGTTCTAGGTGGGCTGAGTAGGCCACAGTAGCTCTCTAATTCGTCTGTTATGCTTGTATATTCTGCCCGCATAGCCAACAGAATGGACCTCTGGGTGCTGCTGCTCGAAGACACCGACGGTATCATCGCGACTCGCGGTTCCGCCCAAGTGACGCCTCTGGCGATACCAGAAGGAAGGATGATCACCTCGTCCGATTCTGAGCGCGTTCTACTGTTCTGCCTTGTCGGACGCTCCACCGAGTCCTGTCTAGCCGGCTCCGAGGCCGGAGCTTCGCTGCTCGCTTCTCTGCTCGGCTCTTTGCTGGTCGCATCTCTGCTCGTTTCCCTACTGGTTTGTCTGCTGGGATCCGAGCTAGGCTCTCTACTACTGATATCTCGGCTTTGGTCCCTGCTCTGATCTCTACTCTGCTCCCCGCTGGCCTCTCTGCTCTGCTCGCCGCTGGCTTCTCTGCTATCGGACTGTGAAAAAGCGTCTTTCTTCAAAACGTTTCCCCCGCTGTCTCCTTTGCTAACTTCGGTCTCAAGACTCGTGGTCGTCTTCAAGTCCTCCTGTCCCATGTTGCCGTCACCGCTCACGGAAGAATCGTTTCTACTGAGATTCTCGCGAGATGTAGTCATCTCCGAGTGCTTCAGTAGCTCGTCGTCTATCGGCGGACCGATGCTGAGAAACGTCCCGTCGGTCAACGATCGAACCAATCTCTTGCGTTTCGCTGTTATGGTGGGTAGCTGCGTGTGGGAATCGGTCTCCGACAGTACCTCCGATCGCTCTGATCGCTCTGAAACTCTACGCTGACGACCTTCCGAGTCGAAGCTGGATATCGTTTCGATGTTGGGCATGTGCGTTGCCATGAAACGATGGATCACTCCAAGATGTGCCAATGTCTGCTCATTCAGCTCCTCCAGCTTACGGATGCGGAATTCTACGGTCTACGAATAAACGAAACAACGTATACTGGAATGTATCGTACAAGTTTAAACAGTACCTAAACGGCATTTATACAATTTTAGTGCTGAAACGATGTTCGTTACCTGAAGCGAAGCGTTCTGAGTATGCTCTTTCTTATCGATATCCTCTATTTTCTGATGCATGTTCTCCACCCTCTCGGTCGTTATCTTGACGCGCTCCTCGGTGGACATTTGAAGTTTGAGCTCTTGTTCGCGAAAGTATCCCTCGACGCAGTCCTCTTCGAAATCGTAGAGGCGCTGCATGTCGTCGGCTTCTAGGAACAACTTAAGTCCGTTGTCGTATGTTTCACCCGTACTCGCTTTTCCTTGTGTCACATATCGCAGCAAATATTTCACCAGCAGATATATGTGAGAAACTACAATGAGCGGGGGAGGTAAAACTGGTTTCTGTTCGTACTCCATGACAACAGTAAAACGTTGGAACATCCATACTTGGTGCGCCACCGCGTTTACCTCATTGAAAATATTATTAAAGACCGCGATCAGTAGATTTATCATCAATATGTTTGCGATTAACAGATAAATCGACATTACAGCAGGCGTGATCCACCGCCCTGGAAGACACGGTATCATTCCCGGCTCGTCCCCGCAGTCTGGATCAATGTTGTCCGCGTACACTTCCCCGTACAACATAAAGTACGGCTCCATGAATATCTACGTGATCATACGAAACGTGATAAATAGTCGTACTAATGTCGAGCCAATTGTTCAATAGGTAATCGATAAGAAGTACGCACATCTCGAATGATTTTTAATTTTGGCTCGGCGTTGGGATTCAAAATAGCCTGCCGCGTTACTCCGAAGCTCATCAACACGACCAATAACAACACCACAAAGTATATCATGTTTTTCACCATTTTCCCCATCATGGTGACCAGAGGACCTAAACAAGAAAACAGAAAAACGCATACACGTATATACATAGCATTATATCCAAGCGCCACGGTACGGTAAGAAGGCGAGATATACTACCGAAATACTTGTTCACGCCGAGAATATTAAGTATCCGCAAGTACCAATAAATACAGTCAACGCAGTAAATGACACGGCCGACGTCGAGAGTGGAATGTCTTAAGCGCAAGGCTAAGCCAATTTGGAAAAATATGATGGCAGCCGCGTCGCAGGGATTCCACATGTTCCATGCCCACACGCTAAATTTATGGGAGAGCGTGGCTGGTTCCGACGTTGCAATCTCCCGTACTTTCTCACAACCAAGCGTGCAAATGTAGGCGATCGCGTAAATCTCTGCCAATGACGGATGGTGCTCCATGTGTATGAGGATTGAATAAGAGAACAGGACGAGAAATATTACATACGCTATCTGCGACAAAGAGAATACACAGCATTCGGTTACGGCAATCAAAATATAGTGAGGATACAGCGGTAACAGCACTTACAGCATTTGCCCAAAATTTAGTTATGGGAGCTGTATAAAATTCATACAGCTTCTTCCTCAGTCGTAGCGGCCTGCTATTCTTTATATCATAGTAGTCGGAATGAATGCCGTAAGAACGATGAATAATATCGTCGTTGTCAGTCAATACTTTCCCGTTTTCCTGGACGATTGTGTCCTTTACTACCGTTGTGGTGTGTTCGTTGCTGATTAAAGCCTAAATGAAGAAGATGCAGTTTTAGAATTAAAAGGCACGGACAAATTTTCTGCTGGTCGTACAGAACATATAAACATAGATAACAGGGGATTTACAAGTATCGAAGAGATATTAAGAATTATCTTGACTAATTCTTGACCATTCTCGGAAACGAATTATATTAAGGACATTGCGGACAAACCAATTAAGGGAGACAAGTCTGGTAATACATGATAACACATAGTAACGCATGGTAATACATCGTACGTAAAAAGCAAACGACGAAACAAAAGTATTTCTATAACGTCTCGGAACACTCTGGAAGAAAGTGGGAAACAGAGAATTATAGGTACGCGACTTTTATGTAGTATCTATGGAAATGTATGCGGATCGTTTAAATGCTTTGTCTTCTAAATAATAGAGATTTTATTCTTGAAAGAATGTGAGAAAATGTAAGTGAATGAGAGAGAATATGATTCTCAAAGAGCTAGATGTGTACGAGGTGCTGTTAAAAAGAAACAACTAGATAACATTTAACGGCATTTTGGGTCACTTCTCTGTATTGGAGAAGATTTTAGATAGTCTTTTTTCTTTTTGATAACAGCTCGTGTATAGAATGACAACAGGAAACTTAGCAATTCTGCAATCTAAACTGGCAACTGAATCGCAGCAAAAACATTAAAGAAGCTAATGGATTGGGTGACAATAAAAATAGAAAGCGATGAACAAGGTGCAATTCGTGTCAAGAATCATGACTGCCCAGAATATACATGATTAGTGCATTTTAGTAAGTGAGGGGGGAACCATTAGATTATAAAGGACAGACGCAGTTTCCCTTTTATTTTCCTTTTGATCGATAACGATTTCTCATATTAAACTGTTTCGATGGCAACTCGAATCGCGGTAGAAAATATTATTTTCTATTATTAACACATATTGTGTCAATATGCATGTCGAATAAAAAATAATGTTTCACGATAGAAATTATTAATAAATGTATCATAATAAACGATTCCCGACAAACGTCGTACGGTTGGCCAAAGTAGTTATCGATTAACGGGGAATTGCTGCAAATTCGGATGTTAATCGAATCGTAAACATTAACTTGGTGGAGTGATACCGATATTCAACGTAAGATATTAACTATAATATAATGCTGCGATATTATATTATATGACATTAATACAATATGTACTGTACAATGCAGGTACCTCGTCGACATAAAATGATTTTAAGTTATTTATAATACAGCACGATATGCGTTTACGATAATAACATTAGGTATCATCCTCACCGGTACGGATTCCGATACTGAATAAACAGAAGTTTTCCTTGTCGATAACTAACAACAAAAGAGAGATAGTTGAAAAGTGCACCGGAAAGTGTGAACTTATTGGTCATAGAGAGTCATTGTGTTTCAGGCCATTATAGATTATACCTTAGCGCCTTGTTGGCTGCTGGATTTGTTGCGTACGCTCAGGCTCCTGCGCTGACGTTTCTAAAAAACAATTCATACGCATACCCACATAGTCTATGAATCACAAAACACATATCGATACCTCTAACATTGATTGATACTTTATACTTTATACCATTGAACACTGGCCGACCAATAAGCATGTAACACCCTCATCAAACAAACCATTGGAATACACGCATTCACGCAAATAACAATTAAACTGTGTACTTCCAACGCTAAAAAAATGTAACTGTGACACCTTTCACGCACATATATGAAACAAAAATCATCAACTAAAATAACAACATTCTATACTGGTCCAAAATTTTGAATATTATTAAGAGAATCTAACGTGTATACGTTTTCATGTAACTCTATCACACCACACAGTTCAAAACCAGCAACCATGTCTATCTATTTCTTGCAAATACAGTTTTATATACTAAGCAATTTCTATCAACAATTAAAGTGTAATGAGTATTTTTAATTTTATCTTGTAACTTTGGAAGCTATTATTGCAAAAACGAATGAATAAATAAATAAATTAATTAATTACCAAGTAAATAAATGAATAAAGCAATGGTTGTCAGTATGCCTTCAAAATAAATTAATAACTGCAGCATGGAATGAGTTATGAATTATAACAAAAGCACTGGCAGATTGTATGAATTAATTAATTATTATACAATATTAATTACCACATTTACTATTTGGTATTCTATAGAATGTTACGAGTCGATTTGTTTGTGAGTCAAGAGCTTCGAACAGTTTTCCCTTCCAAATATTTCTAGAATAGTTTAATATATTTCAACTAGGCGTTGTTAAGGACGACTACCTCGACATCTGGACCAGTTGGCACGCCGTGCTCAGAGTCGCTATCTTCTTTCTCATCCTCGAGAGCGATCAAATGTTCTTCTTGAGTCTGCGGCATCAGTTGCAGCTCTTCACGACTTTTGAATTCCAAACGAGTTATGTACAAGGGACATAAGAGACCCAGAACAACCTGGATAAGAATGAAATTTCAATCAGTCCCAAAAATTGTATACTATAATGCGTCTACGTCGAAGATGCGCCGAAAGTGGTCTAGAATTACCTTCAAATTTGTATTTTTTCTTGTCCGAAGACCGCCCATCCACAGATCTGCCAAGATAATTTGACTGCATGGATGAGCTAAAAGTGGTCGATGATTCGCTGTAACTGCCAAAGAGAGACAGGTCTGACCAGACCAGTTTTGCAGTTCGGAAGTTAATAGTTGTTGCGTTTGATCGTCATCTTGGCGATAACAATAGTCCAATAATTCCAACGCTGTGAATAGAAACTTATGTTTCGTATAATACGTGGTTGGGTTTTCATTTAATCCTATAATATCATCGTTAATACCTTGCACGCCCCGTAAAGTTCTACCAGACAAGCTCTTACCTATATTTTCAAATTCTTTTCCACAGCTTCGCAACTCGTCGTAGATTTCTGTCTCGAGGTCGTCCTCGGCAGCTTCGTGCGCCATGGCTTTGTACAATTTCAGAGCTACAAGCGCTTTCGCCAATGCTTCTTCTCCGTGTTGCCACATCAGTAACGCCATTTGCTGGCGTTTCGTCAGTACAGCCCAAATCAGTAGCTCGTTAAAAGGATAATCGAAAAGCGGAGTGTCGCGATTCGCCGGCAAAGTCTCCGCTAGCAGACTTATCGTTGAACTTTCCTGTTTGTTGCTCGAACCCGAATAATAACGAGCAGCGCTCCCCCAGGCGCAACTGTTTCGGTGCATGTGTTGCTGATGAGCTCCCGATCTCTTCATTACTTTGGTATAAATCACCCGAAACCTTCTGCGAGTATACTGAGAACGGTACGCTCCGCCCATCAATTTGTTGATCACCAAGCCAATGTCGTGGAGCGTATACATATAACCACGAGGAATATTCGGTCTCACGTCGCGCAGAATATAGCCAAGCGTGTTTGTCGGACCCTCTTTCTAAAACGAGAAAATTTCTTTGACGATTAAAAACGCTGTGAGAAACTTTGATCAAGTCGATTCAGTAGAAGTCTTTAAACTTACAGTATTGTACAGTTCCTCGAGCCGAGGTATCGATAGAAATTTCCGCATAGAGACACCATTCTCCAGAAGAAGTTTCACAAAATCGATTCTATCATGTTGCAAAGCTTGCATCATCGCTTGTTCCAGCGCGCCCGGTGGCCATTTCTGTCCATAAACGAATATTTCGCTGCGCGCTATGTCTACTCTATTCCATATCAACGATAAAGACAACTGTTCTGCTGGAGATAGCTGTTTAGACTTGAACAAAGCCGTCAAGATAGTTTGGTCGAGCTCCTGGGGTCGATCTTGTGTTATCCTGAACACCGTTATCTACAAACAAACCAAATCGTGTCTCGATTTCAAATGTAGATACGTATTGCATCGAACAAGTTGTTTAGACTTACCAAGTGTTTCTTACGCGTACATTGCAAAAGTTCAGAATACAGTTGGCATGCTTGTTCGGAGGAAACTTTAAAGGTACGCTCGATTGTGCCCAAAACTTGCTTTCTCATACTCTCTAATAATCCCTCGCTTTCTCCCCCATCCGCATCTCCCTCCGAGGCATACCTAAACGACGCTTATATTACATACGCTTCGTCGATATTTAGACTCTAGTCTCTACATAGTTTATTGAAAAACTAAATATTACTTATGCATAAAAGCAATAAGATCGGCTGCACGACCCGAGCCATCGCAAACTACTACAGGTACCGGAGGATCATCTGTGACGTATTCTAAAACTGAGCGTATCGTGTTTGTTCCTCCCTCGATGACCAACGCCACGACAGGAATACTACTGTGCGTATCTACAACAAAATATATATTTCTTGGGACGTACAGAAATCGTCGGAAAAGGCTGTGAAACTGAAAAGGTGACGCTCACATGGCTGCAGCTTCAAATTCGAAATGTATTTTTCTAGTTTTCTGCGCAATACAATCTCTGCACCGTAACGACCGCCAGTACCGTTGTCTACCAATAAAAAATATGCGTGTCGATTGTTTAGAACCGCATATTTCGACCTAAGAAATTTATCTGAATCAGCAAATGAGACAAGCGAATAATACAGCAGCATTTACTTAGAATTTTTTCTCACCAGGGAGATGAAAGACAATCGTATGAAACTTCTCCTCCGCGGCTCACGAGTTCGTGGCTTTTGTCTAAAATTCCCCATGGTGCTATACCTATGCTCACAACGCGTCCTTGCCTTTGGGACTTTTCTAAAAGTAGTGCATCGCCTACTTGCCTCGTAACACCTGTTGATTTCTCATTGAGATTCCAATTCGATCGTGACATTAAAATAAAAGGAGATTACGCAACCAACCTGTATTTGTCCCTCCAGTGAATATCCATGCACCAGTTGTCTTCGCAGCCTTCAGCAAGCCTTTTCGTAAGACTTTCTTCAAGCTGGATTGTAAGTCAAAGTTAGAACGACCACCGTGTACGGTGATGAGTAACTTTGGTAGTCCCAAGTTCCATTCTCTACACAGTAACTGCACTATTGGCTCCGGTCTTGTATCATGCGCTAATCTGACGTACTACGGGATACATATTAATTAACGTTAATAATGCGTCCTATTTGTACCATTGAAATACAATGAATAATAGTGAGTAATTGACCTGCGCTTTTGTTGGATGCGGCCCACCTTGAAACTCGATTGTGCCATAAGCATCGGTTGGAACTGGTCGCGTGTTTTTACCAGGAGACCACTGCTCCCGATCTTTCTCTTTGGTATTGCTAGCGGTGTGGCTTTTGATATCTGCGCCAGTTCCACAGTGGTGCGTATAAGAATGGCCGCAGCAACATCTACAATAATTAAGCGTGCGTTAATGTTGTTAGTTATGGCTGTAAATAAGAGATCAAGCGTACTTGGGCACAAGTGAATTCAATGTCTTATCTTCCGAATTAAAGTCAAGCTTTTAATACACCATAAAAGCAAACAGAATTTAACAATTGAAATATAATATTTTCTGCATGCAGTTGCCCCTTGTCACAGCTGTTCACTTTGTCAGCACAATAGAATAGCATACTGCTGTACAATACAAGGTTTGTGTTTTCTTGCTGCATGAAGAAATTTGTAAATGCATCATGGCTTGAGGACAATAATGTTGAGTATTAATTATTTAAATTCATTGAAATGATTTAATCAATGTTAAATCCCATTAAGCATGATGCTATGTATAGATGAATCAATGAATGTAATTGCAATTGCATGTTCAAAACAGGCGCTTTGTTTCAAAGCAATAAAGAAAATTTAACATAAATGAATATTTTATAAGCAAAATTATGTTGATGGACTATTAAAAACATTTACAATGAGATTCTTTTTATCAAAAGGTGTTTGAAATGTTCTTGGCACTGAGACTATTGCAATTGAGAACGCTATGCACGTAAAATAAGTAACAATCTGTTAATTATTTGAATATATAAAAATGCATACCATACTCTTTCATAGATATGATATATTTGCAGAAGCAATATTAAATATTCCCGTTCGTAGTGTCTATTTAATAAAAGAAAAAAAGAAAAGAGAAAGATAACAAAAACATAATTGTAAGTCGCGGCCGAATGCCTAATGAAGTCTCACCTGGAACTGGTGATCACATCATATTCTCCAATCTTATCTCCCTGTACTCGCAAAAACCTATAAATGGAATGAAAGAAAGAAAAGTAAATGAAAAGTAAATGAACATAAGAAAATGTATTAGCAATAACCTGAAACACTGTGTAAATAAATATATAATATTGTATTCAGCTGTTGTAAAAATTCAAAAAGAAATAAAACAGGATGAGAAGTTAACCTGTAATTAACTTAAATATGTAAATATAATAACTGTTCTCATATTGCCTCTGCAAAAATATTGTTATATTCGCGAGAAAAGGAAATATCTGTAAATCATTCACCTCACAGGACAGTATAATAAAGACACGTACAAATGTCAATTAACGCAACGTTGTTACTTCAAGCTGAACAAAACGCGACAATTAATATATGACAATTGAATGGATGATAAAGTTTCTGTAACTTAAACTTTAAGTTTTATCCATAGACAGAGCTTTAATCTCACTAGTAGACATGTAAATAAATATATACTGTACCTGTGCTCATCCTTAGCACTTGGTATAAATTTTGAGCATTCTCTTTTTTGAAAGGTTGCTTCTATCCAACTACGTTCAGTAGCCTGTAAAAAGTAAATGTAACTAATTAATGTTGATAGGTACTAGCAAATGTGCACAAGAAATGATTTCGTGTAATATTTCAAGCTGGATATAATGAAAATGAAACGCAATGTACCTTTGCCTTTTTTCTCTTGATTCTGGGAGTATTGGCTCCACAGATAATACTTCCAATTGCCATTTTTAAATGTATTCACCTTAACATTAACCAATACACTAACTAAAAAAAGAATATTAAACAAAACAAAACAGAAATCAATATAAATAAATATAACGCAAGGTAACATTTCAATTAATTGGAAATAAAGGTTCACCTTAAGTAGATTGTATTCATGGTAGAACTAAACGTTTAACATGAAGCTCAAACAAGCTTGTATGCAATAGAGATAAGATAATTGACTCAGATAAGGGAAATACACTTTCATAGTTTCCATTCATTTTGATACATAATTCTTTCAATGGTTTTTAAAGTAAATCATATTTCGCTTACTTCGAAAGAAAGGCAAAAAGCATGGAATTCAAATATTTCTGTGTAAAATAACATCCTTGTTGTACTCACCCCACGGCAACTTTTACTTTTATCTATCATATCTACATAGAACTGCATGAATGATATTGGTATATGTTTTGTGCCTGATCAAATAACTAACTAATGTTCCAAATTAGTTTCTGATAAATTCTACCAATAAATACACGTGTTGGTAGGAATGCATGAAACTTATCTGAAAAGATCAACAAAAATCTCAGATGTAAAAACAGCTTTTTATTAGTATACAACTAAAAAGTTTTAGTTGCATAGTACTTGATTAAAATTATTTTCATCGACTAATCGTTTCTCAAGAAAGATCTTGAATTGACAAAATATTAGATTAAACTCAGATGCTATGAAATTTCTTCGATTTTAACAAATAAATCGTTTCCACCGAAACTGAAACGTTCAGTTCGTATCACAGTACCCGATAAATCATTTGGAACAGATGATAGAATTACTGCGTTGTCTGAACTGTTATCTTGTCACTGAAAAGTACTCGAGGCTTTCCTAGAGCCGGTGATATTCAAATTTAAATATACGACTGTCAAAATATTCGCGATTGTGCAATGTTTCAACGAACGTCGGGATTCTAAAGTTTCGAAAATCGGCGGGAAAAATGATGGTTACTGTCATGTGCTTGCGAGCTAACCTGGAAAAGTAATGTCCTCTACGTTCGATAGAAAATGTAGAAGGGTTTAGGATTTGAGTATGAAACAATAGACAAAATAGGGAAACTAATATCAAATATATGTTACAACCGCTTGGAACGGACACGAAACGATAATTGGAGCACATACATACCTTGAGAAGTACTTAAGAACTTTCAGATACAATTTATGTCTTAAGTGATTGCATTTACTGCGCTTTAATTATGTACTACACGGACACAGAAAAAAATTACGCTCGTGTCCGTTTGCGATAATCGACGTCTCCCACAATTCTCGGAATCTTTGAACGCGTCGTTCAATTAGCATTACATTATAGGATATTTACACATGAGGAACGCATTTTTCCGTAGCTGGACGTCGCACCATTTAATCGAAACCAGATCAACGAACGTGAAACTGTTTCGACGGAACTGGAGAAAAACGACGTATGCAGAACGCAGAACTGCCCCGCGCCGAGAATTTCTTCCATTATCCGTGTATCATCCCTTGGAAATATCGAGCTCGCTCCCCTGCATCGTTACCGACAAACTAGGCCAAGAACAAGGTTAACTCCGGCATTGACTCGAATTTATATCGGCACAGTGGTATCAACTGCGATGTTCAATTCGAACGTCGAAAACCTCGATATGTCCATCAACATCGATTCTAAAGAGAAGATGCAGTTACATAAATAAATAAATAAATATATGTATATGTACGTATATACTACATTACATACATACATTTATATATATATATATGCTATATATATATCCATTTTTCTTTTAATATGAGTATTGCACGAATTCAAGCACTCTTTTTCAATCAGTTACGCTCAAATCGACGATTTTTCTCGTTTCAAATATCAGACGAATTTTACGTATATACACGTTCAAAATTTAAATTATTTACATATTTATTTAATTAACAGAGAGGGAATCGGACAAGATTATTAGAAAAATTTTCAAAGAATACTTTAATATTTCTTGGTTTCGGTAAAAAACTAGAGTTTCTTGTGTTTTTCATTATTTTTAATTACACCGCCTTCGCAACGCTCTTACGCCACTTGTATACATAGTCAATCACCTACCTGTTGTCTCGTATGCTCTACATACATACATACGTATGATCGAAGATGGGATGAGTCTACTTATCTCTGGTAAGTAGATACAGAGCAGATTAGTAGACTCCATCTCTGGTATTATTAGAATGGATTTACGTCTACATCGAACATATCGTCTATTTTTTATTCTAGTTACGCTCCTGTGTAATCACGAGATCATCACCCCGGAAGTATAAAAGTCCGCGAAAATTCAAAATCAATAGAAAGCTCGTTTTGCCACGGATTCCTTTAATTACCTTTTGTAATCGGTTAACGATTGATAGATTGTGGATTTTACGTATCTTTATTAAAACCGAGTAGGTCAATTGCGAAATGGAAAAAACATTTCAAAAATATAAAAACACTGTTGTATTACTTTCAACTCATTGAAATTATCAAGAAAAGTAACGAACTTTTTTGATACTTCTACATCTTGCAATTAATGTATGTAATTCTTATTTTAAATAAAAATCAGCAGTCTAGTGATTACGTCCAACTGTGCCGTAATTTTTATAATTTATGGTGAATTTAATCGAAAGTTAGTATAATAAATCGTATATAGAAAACAGTTTGATATTTTATTCTGGTTTCTCGGGACCTGACACTTTGGGCTTGTTAGTCGATTCTGATTCCGGTTTGCTGGCCCTATTCGATCTAAGTACTGCGCCTGGACTAGGATATGGTCGCATTTGGTAAAGCGGGCCCGAGGCTGTTGTATCGGCGCCCGTTTTAGCTTCGTTATGCCTTGCTAAACCGTCTGACCACTTACCCCTGAAAAGTTACCAAAAATTTAATAAAATATATCATTTTTCTAAGTACAGAACTTGAAAACTTCAACATTGCTACACAAAATTTGATTCGATACCGTGGAATATCGCTGTAAGAAGCTGGATCCATGGGGTCCAGAGTACGATCCTTTTTATCCTTACTATCGCTCCTTTCCAATCTTTGATTCCTTTTGTTTTCTCCTGGTTTGTATTTCGATCTGTTCTCTATTTTCCTCTCCTTCTTAGACTCCGGTTCGTCTACCTGGATTCATAGTATTAATATTATTCAGATATTCTTAATATTTGAATTACTAATTATTCAAATGGATTACTGACTTCAGCTTGTTCTTGATCACTGCCGCTATCGTCACTAGATAAATTATCGTCCTGTTCGGCTGCCTTCAGATGTAATTCCTCCCTTAATTGAGAAGCTGGTTGCGATATTTGACATTTTGGATGACCCGGTGGTAACCAAGCTACTAAATCTGACGACCAGTCCCAGTAGTAGTGCTGGGCACTATTTATTAAATATAAACGTTAGTTTAATATAAATGGAGGAAAGACGTTTATATATGTACTGTCGATAATAACCAGCCAGGGTCATAGACGGCTTTCCAAGTCTCTGGTAAAGGATACTTTTGTATGAGCCTCATCTGTTTCTTCAAATACTTGTCAGAGGGTTGAACATGTCCGAGGCTCCACAACTCCTTGCACTTTTTTGTGCAGTCGTGATAAATATTATATTTGTTTGGGCAACCACTGTAACCCTAGAATCAAAATTTCAATGTGCTAACTAGAATCCTTGTTATACGTTTTTAATGGTCGATAGGTTAACGATAATACTTGCCATAAATTTTTGAGAAATATCAATTTGACTGATATCATCTTTTGTACTATCGTAATCTTCCGCAATTACTTCTTCGTGAACCCTTTTCTTAGCTTCTTTCTTCGACAATTCTGAAAATGAATTCCGCCGCAACTAAGGTTATGTTTACCAAAACATACGTAGATCAAACTTCTTAAAATTTCTAAAAAATTCTAAAAAAATAATGGAAATCATGGCGAACAATGAATGTAAATTAAGAAACGCTGCAGAATTTCTATTCGTACACACCGTGTTTCTCTGAACCAGAGATCAGTCCTCTTTTCGCAAGTCGCGCGGCAAGAGCAGCTGGAAGCGGCATTTTACTCTATCGAATAATTATATATTTTACTCCGTTCTCTTTATAAATATAACTATGCAACCAACAACATATGACAATAACAAATCATTTGCTTCGTGTTTCACGAACGATTCGAAAAAACAAACCCGTCGTTTACAAGTGAACTGAAATACTCTGACGTTTGTCGAAAATCGCGCCAAACATTGATCGAAGTCATTCGATAATCGAATCTGAATCGAGTTCGAGTCGACATTTCAAATTTGAATATTTAAATGTTCGTAATGAAGTGTTAAAGTTCAATCGTGTCGATTAATTTTTATAAGGATTGATTTGTTACTTATTAATGGAACTTGCTTTCTTGCGAAAGCACAGCGGCAACATTATCGTGTGCAATTTCGTAGAATTTAATGCAGTAGAACAGGCAGAGTGTCGGAAGAGATAAAGATTGACAAATTAATGACAAATTTACGAGGAAAATAATAATTTCAATCAAAAATTCGATTATTAGGTTATATGTCGAGTTGTCTCGATATTCGAGAAAATAAAATTTGATTCATTTATGGAAACGGAAGGCGGGGGACACGTGTACAAGGTAATCAAGTTGAAATCGCGTGACATAATCACATTTCACAGAGGACACTCAGTGACAGTAATCGTACAGAATATATTTACAAGAGCAGTACAAAGAATAACGCGATATTACACGTACATATTTCGTTACGTACACTAACAAGTAATTGGTAAGCAGGTGAACAGTTTAATTGTTAATCGAGGCACGTGACAATAAGGCATTTCTACAGAGGACAGATACGATCGTATACACGTAAGACGCCGATCAATCGAAACCGCTTTTTCCCTCTTCCTTACCTTTATTCGGAAATCTCGAATAATCTCTGAACTCGTTGACCCGTCTATAAGTAGTGTGTATACAATATACAATATATAATATGTGACATAGAATATAGAATATAGAATATAGGAAGTGTCTTGTTTATATCGCGATAATTTTCAGCAAGTTCTCGATCGTCGCGAGTTTCCTTTTTCTTTTTTTTGTTTAGAAATCCGATACAAATTCGGAACAGCCAAGAAAATACTCTTTTCTTCTGTTCAAGAATCCTGCCCGCAAGACAATTATAAACGGGACACGCGGCCGAAGAGAATGTCTGGTCAATAGTTTTTGGTCGCGAACAAATTTTGCGCGTCTCTCTGGTCTTACATGTTTACTATCGTACGAATTACACTTTAGTGGACGTCACAATGAAATTTGTGTCGGTACACGGTGCAGAGATGTGTGTACCGTAGTTTTTTTTTTTTTTATTCTGTGCGTGTTCCGTTACACCGATTTATAGTATACCACAATTGTTCGTCTCTTGTTCAATGCGTATGTATGTCTCTACGCGCGCGCGCGTGATTGTGTATAGCTGTTTGCTTTTTCTATGTTCCAAGTACCGTGTGCGTAGACTGTACACAACACACTATGGGGTAAAAGTTGCACAACAGAGCCCCCGCCGTTTTAATATTCAATCGAATAACAATTATTCGGGCATCGTCTTCGGAAAACGCGAGAACATGAGCACAAACGGATTCGGTAAATGCATGGTCGGGGGGGCTCTCTTGTACATCTCTTCGGAATTAACTGTACAAATTCGGAGAGTTTGGATTGTTCGAAAGAGATCGAGGCGGACCGTTGAACAAACGCGAATATCACGAGCCTGTGTGTTGTGTACATGTGGGGGTGTCGTTTCTCTCGTTTGTAAATGGTGGTTTACGAGTATGCGTGTGCGCGTGTATTCATTTTTCATATAACAAAAGAAAGAAAAGTACGATATGAGACGAGTGAAGCGCGATTAAGAGACACACGTTTTGTAAATACAAGTCCCAAAGATTTCTGGTTACGAAATGAATAATTGTATAAAGAGAAAGAGAGAAAGAAAGAAAGAGAGAGAGAGAGAGAGAGAGAGAGAGAGAGAGAGAGAGAGAACTGGTAATTAATTAGAAAAATATTAGAACATGTACAGTTAGAAATTGTAACTTAATCGCGAGCCTGTTATTCGGTGAAACGGAGATCTCCGGGAGTTTACAGAACCCCCGTCCGTGGTCCAATTAAATAGAAGAGCATAGAACTCGAAGACACTCGTCCGCCATTCAGTTGATCACAATAGGACGGCATCCAATTAATCGTTCCTTAGATAAGAGATCGTTTCACGATGACAGTTCGATGGATGGAACCGGGATAATGAAGGACCGTTTCCGGTCGCGCACATACCTTTGGTCACCATTTCCGGTACCGAAGGGACTGAGAGAGACGATCAGGTCGCATCCTAGGGAACGTCTGATAGAGAATCGTTCGCGAAGCGGTCGTAGAAACTCGTTGGAAATAATAGAACAAGCCGGAAAATGTATGTACATCTATACGGAGGAACACGAACGACAATTTACACGATCTCGTGTCTCTGTGTTCTCCTTTACAGGATGCGTGAACGTAAATAAAATACTACCAAATATAAAAACCAAGTAAAATGTATTCTATGGGAAACATCATATTCGTTATGCTGATACACTGAAATATAACCGCAGTTCGTGATTCACAATGTTCACGCCGTGTGCGTGGACGTGTGCCTTCTGGGTTTGCGAGTTTTTCCGTGTGTGCATGCGTACGTGCGCGCGTGTGTATGTATGTGTGTGTGTCTGCTTGTATTTCGTCGAGAAATGATTATCGCTTGCCAACAAAGCTGGACGACAAATCGGCGCACTAAATTGTATGCCCGACGTGATCGGTAATGTATTAATTAGTAGTATTTGAACGAAAACGGAACGAAAGCAACAGGGAGAGAAGTAGAGAGAACTCATAATAATAGTAGCAGCCGATTGTAGTGATAATCAGAAGTGGTGGTCGGTAGTTACAATAGTAGTAATAATAGTAGTAGTAGCGGTAGTAGTTGTAGTGGTAGTAGAAGTTGTGATAGTAGTAATTGTTACAGTGGTAGTGGTAGTGATTGCGGTAGTATAGTATTAGTAGTTGTTTGTAGTTGTTGTTGATGTAGTAGTAGTAGTAATAGTAATAGTAGTAGTAACAGTAGTAGTAATAGTAGTAGTAATGCTAATGATCACGATGACGATGACGTTGACGTTGAGGTATGACGATCACACGTCGATAATTATAGCGTTATCGATAATAATGTAGTGTATTCGCTAACAACAATCGGATATGTCAAGCACCAAAGAAATACATATCTAACAACGAGAGACGCTTCGAATCGGCGGATTGCGAGTACTTCGAACGGATCGGCAGCGTCAAGTGGTGTCAAATGAAAATTCTGAGCTTTGAAATCGAGATAGCAGTGGGAGAATTCAAACGAGCGAATAAAACGAACGAAATTTCTAATTTTGTCGGTTTTGGTACGGATCGGTTTTAAGTTCGTAACCTCCGGTCGCGAGAAGTGCTCGCAAACGACGAAATGACTCGCGCACGAATACAGCGATCGCGATTTTCGCTGCTGGCACGCGCGGCTGTTGCGACTTTTCGATCGGCAACTTGCTACGAATTAGTAGTAGGCTATGTACATCGAGGGACGAGGGGAGCGCATCGATTTCGACTTCCAACACGAATCAGAGCGACGGGAATGAGAATGAGAGAAGGCCCGGAAAATCTTCGGTACCGGAAATCGGTGATCCTGAATCGATGAGACGAGAGAAAAAGAAACACGAAAGAACAGAGAGTTCGGACAACGAAGGAGAAAAATAGAAATGAACAAAGGATAACGGTAAGCGTGAAAGTTGGTTCGTCTCAATTGATAATTGACGATGGGTACTATACACATACGGGAATTACTACTCCCCCCCCCTCCTTCCCCCCTCACCCTCTTTCACACTTTCGTACGCACTCGCAACACTTACACACAGTTTCTCCGGTTTATCCTCTATCTGAACAATGCACAACTATAATATGCCATAACAATCGAATAATAAAGGCTGTCGTACATTTAACAATACCTCACACAAACAACGCTAGACCAACGTTCCAGTTGTCGACGCATATAGATGCTGTGCGGCGCGCATTAAATTGTCATTAACATATAATTGCACTATTTTAATCTTTCGGATTTCCATCTCCTATTGAATCCGCTACTTGGTTTGTCGCGCGCGTTCCGTATAGACCGACGCGCGCGCGCGCGCGCAGGTTTCAATCGGACATAATAATGGAGAACGCATCGAAACTCTGATTCGATTCCGTCGTTCGTGTGCGGCGCTTCTAGCAGACGACGGCCTTAAAAATCTAAATACGTGACGCGTATCGAAGAGCCTGTTCCTCGCATCTGTCATCGCTACCGATTTATAAACGCACAGCGTTTCTATCTCCGTCGATTTCGCTCTCACTCTGTTGTTTTCATTTTTTTTTTTTATCGGAACACTCGGCCAACACTCTTTCGATTTTCAGGTTTTCGCTGTGTTTCTTGCGTGTCCGCGCGATTTCTGTAACAAGTACAACGTAAACGTTTTTTTTTTTATATAAGTATCATAGAAATAACAGTATCGCTAAGGAGTTTACAGAGTTCCTTCCGCAAAACCTATCGATAAACTCCGTCTTGTAATATGTATTTCGGGGACCTACGGGTGCGCACTGGTTGTGTTTTACAATCGTTCGTAAATTCTATATAATATACGGTTGTTGTTCCCAGCTCTACCCGCGTAACATGTCTAAACAAAATTTTGCATCTGTATATAATTCAACCTTTCTCCGGTAATCGGAATTTTTTACAGCCTCGAGATACAGAGCCGAAGGTACACATGTTTTGGTCAATTTCCTTTTTTTTTTGTCGAACCCCTGCAGCAATCCGAGAGAACGGTATAAAATACATCGTATTGTATTTGGTTGAATTTTTAGTCGAATTCGCAGTAAGAGAGAGGGAGAGAGAGAGAGAGAGAGGGGGGGGGGAGAGAGAGAAGAACATGATCAACGAAAAACGTACCGATGATCGTCTTGAACGCCGAACGGTTCATATAGCTAGACCAAAGATATTTTTGCGCGAAGAATAACATGTTCTAAAAACACGATGCGAAACACGACACAAAACGCGACCTAGTCAAGTGTGTGTGCGTGCGTGTGTCGCGAGAATCTTTCTTAGGATCCTTACGTAACATCGAATAGAATACATCGGTATTTATTTCTACAGAAAATAAGCTCCCGTTTGACATCGACCGTCGAGAACTCGGAATCTCACGAAAGTTCTAACAAACGCAGAACCATCCGCGCGATCTAGTTTCCGAACAAACCCAGTCTGTTTGTTCTCCTTTAATTGTTCGTTAAAAACGCAATGCTACGCGGCTTTTGCAAGAGATATGTTCGGTTTTTAAACGTACTTTTACATATACGTATACAAAGTGGCCGGTAACCGAGAGGGCCCTCGTGATTTTACATACAAAAATAAGACAGAAACGTGGAACGATGTCTTCATTTAGGGCACTGTTCTCGAGACAAATCGGATTCAACGAACAACGTTATCGTGCAGGAATCCACTCGCCCGTCTGGCCATGGCACACCAATTCTACTTCTGGTTTTACTACGAGTCGCACGCGAAATTCACGCGCCCTCAGCTTTTCTCGAAAACACGACCTTAAACGGGGACACGTTACTCTATTCCTTCGACTTATTTTTACAGGTAGAGTGCCCTCTCTTCCGGTTGCACGACCAAGTTATTGATCATCCTATGTAAAGTTTGTCTTACGTTACTTTACGGTTAATTTAATGTTAGTTTCCTTTATAGTTATTTTATTTTACAATTACCTTAGTTCGACGTTAATTTTACTGTTACCTTATCGTTACTTTACTTTACTGTATTTTTGGGATCGTTTCCGCGGCACGGATACCGATTCGCGACCGATACCTATTCGTTTCAATAGAGTCGTATCCGTGTTTGTATCAACTTGAAAAAATATTCTGATCGTCGAATCTCTCTAGAATCGGTTCGCCGAACGTTGGTACGCGTCTCTTTTCGTTTCCTGGCGAAAGAAACGTTGCGACACGACGCGGCGTTTCAAATGAAAGATCCATCGAATCGATCTACGCAAATAATTCCCGTCAATGAAAATAAAGAGATTGCAATGACACGCGTGAACGTCTTACTCCCTAATCGTCGAGATCACCGGATCGATAATTATTTGAAACACAAAGCTAGGCCCTCTTACCCTTCTGCGTCGCGCCGCTATGTGCCCCCCATCGGGCACCCCTTCGTTTCCCTTTATTCTTCCCGCGTTTCTGCCGTGATTCTCTGGAGTCATCGACAGTGTGAATAGACTTTCTGCCACGAAGAGGGGAGAAGCGAAGGACGGGCAAACGCCGACGAAACGCAAAAGGATAAAGGGCCTGGCGGAACGCACACACCTGGGTACCCTGGTCCGAGGTGATTGGTTCCCGGAGAGTTTGCAACAATTTGCTCGAAAGGCACAAAAGGTCAATGAACCGCGCGTGATTCCGTTAATTAAACCGTTAACACGTTATTTACACGTCTCTCTTTCTCGTTCATCCCTTCACTCACCTTGCCCTTTTATCTAGCTACCTATCTACCTCAGCCGTCTATACAATAATTATAATTTTCCACGCGTTAAAATTTTGAAAACGCCGAATTTTCCGTCAACCAACGGAAAACTGGTAAGAATTGGCGAGAATATCAGCGAGAATCAGAGCGCGCGCTCGCGCTCGATAAAAAAAGAAAAAAAAGGTATTCGCACATTCGGCCCCTTGGACAATGAAATTGCACTACCCGTAAAAAATACAATTTCCTACGCGTTGCCTCTTCTTTCGTTCGAAAACATAGAAAATACATTGCAACCTGCGGTGCCTACGCTAAACTCTTTCAGTACGACCGGTACGATCCTTCAACAATTGGTACACAAATTTCCTATACGTGCAACCCGATTAAACGAAGAGCATTGTTGTTTTATAAAATGCGGCCACTCCGACTCCCGTATTCGATTGCACATCGTTTCGAGTCGCGTGAAACGGACACCGTTCCCCGCGAATTTCAATGTAAAATTTGAAATCTTTTGAAACCGATTAAAGAAAGACGACCGCGTTTTCGAATCGAATGAGCGAGTAGCCGCCATCGTGGTCGCATCGTAATTTACATAATTCGCGTAATAAAATCTTCGATAGAATTTAACGAGGATATCCTTTTATTCGGGACCTTCGATAGTCTGGTCTTGTTCGAGAAAGTTAGGGAACGAAGAGTACACGAATACGCGAACACGCGTTCTCCCGTGTAGCTTCACACCGGGGAAAAATTGACTTCGAACTCGATCTCGAATTGCGATGAGATTTAGATCCGGTAAATCGTGTACTCGATCGATGATCGTTCATGGTGTCCGCGAGTTCTGGCGTCAATAAAAATATCTGACAAACGAAATCCGATCCAAAAAACTTTGCTCCCAATTAGAAAAGCTTTTTTTTTTATACCTGTTCTACCTAATTCGCTTTCTGTTATCATGGTACATGTTCCGCAATTATTATACTTTACACGATTACGAGAACGTGTTTCTAAATGATGGTCCGTTTTCATTTCACAGCGTTTCGTAACAACTTCAAATAGTCTCTGAGTTTTCAACTATACGATAGAGATCGCCTCTCGCGTGTTCAATATACATTATAAATATAATACATGTGTACAGGGTGTCGTTCCCATCTTAATCAATAAACGCAATTTTCTCCAGAACTGTTCGTTATTTGGAAAAAAATGATTCATACAGTATACGCACGAAAGGTACACGAAAGTTATTTTTATTTCTATTTAATGGGTTTATATAATTTTTATGTACTTCACGCGTCCCAGAATTTTGAAAACTTAACCGATTTGTTCGAGAAATTGTACGATTCCGTTTTCATGCGTACACTTACAGAAAAAATAATATTATTGAACTATGCCACCCCGTGCTCCCTCCCTCGCCAAGTAAAAAAAGAATGATATGAAAGATTTTTTAAAGTAACGAATGGTTCTGGAGAAGATCGAAACGCGACACCCTGTAAGTATGCGTGTACGTGTGTGCATGTTATGTGTGTATACATATAAATAACACATAAGCATACGAGTTAGCAAAATAATTTCGGATTGCTCGTCTATTATCCACGAAACAATCAAATTTCTTTTTAAATTCGAAATCAATTAAATTTTTGAAACATTGGTTTTCAGGGTTATTCCAAACTGACGGCTTGAACCGTGTGTACAGGGTGTCTGGTAACCGATAGAAAACCCAGAGTAAACGTTAGTGATACTATTAGTAGGAAGAGGCAATGGCAACGGGTACCATTTTCGTAATTCGTTCACGAATGAACACGCTAGAGATATTTTCAATTTTGACATCGCCGCTTCTTGCTTCTTGGTCGGGTCTTCAGGTCCGTTGCCAGACAGTCTGTATAGAGAACGGGTAAGAAAATGTTTTCGCTCGTTGCAAACCTCTCTCTTTTGATCGCCGACGATAGATAATAAATAAATCGAATGATCAATGATCCGAAGCAAAAGTCGTCAGTATACAACACATGTCTTTCCCTCGGCATATCTCGCGTCGAGAGAGAGAGAGAGAGGTCTCGCTCGGGTACAACTGTGGTCTCCGTGTCATTCAGAAGCAATGTCTGGAATTCGAAAAAGAAATCCAACCAACGATAGATAATGTTAAATTACTGATTACTGATTAGTATTAGATATCCATTGGATCGATAACAAGTGAACATATAAATATATATATCTATATATATACACATACATTCATATACATATATATATATTGTATATATGTATGTATGTATAGATGCATAACAATGACTCTGTGATTCTGTGCAGAGGTGCATAGATTAATAGATCGATTGCAAGGAAACTGTAGTAAAAACAGCTATGTTCGCCCGCAGGCGTTCTTTTTTTTTATACTATTCACTATTCAGTGTACAAAGGAATGGTTAAAATTCTTATAGTTGGTTAACAAATTAATTTCAATCGCTTGTAAGTGATAGGATTTCGCGAATTTTCGTTTGTACACCCAATGGTCTATTTTATACGCTATATTTATAATCTCGAAATTCACCAGTATGCGTACATACGTAAATATTTAGAAAAACGAAACAATTTTTATTTCACGTACTGTTTTTTTCATGGTTTATATGTAATTATTTGAACACCTCTCTATGTCGTAAAAGAAGAAAATTTCTCTTTAAGTATTCCCAGGGATACAGTTGTGTCCAGCGAGATGAGACACGTAACGAAAACTAACTTTCTCTCTTTCTTATACACAAACACGCGCGCGCACGCATACACACACACGCACACATCTTCTCTCTCTCACCCATTTCCTCGGCCCAGTATATAGTTTTGTCTCTGTGTAACGCGTGTGTACGTGTGAGTTCTTTTTTTTATGTAACTTACATGTATTTCATATTAAAAATATACATTAAAATGTATGTACAATGTATTGTTAACGTACACCATTCAACAAGTTCCCTAGCTCTAGAGGTATCGCTACGTATATGTTTGTTTTCTCCTCTCGTGTGTCTGTCCCTGTCTGCCTGTATGTATCTCACTGTTGAAATAGGTCGGTAAGCGAACGTAATTCTTGCCCTATGCTTTTTATGTCATCACGAATATTATTCGATTCACAAGACCGAGTGTCGATGGATCGACAACAGAGACGTCTCTCAGACAGTTTCCAAATAACGAAAATTACGTGCCCTATAACCAGAGACAGCGAATTTTCCTCTGCAGTCTTTCCATGCTTGCTTGCTTGCTTCCTTCTTTGCTTATATTCAAACGGAATAAAATGAAACGCTTTTTCCTCGTCGAAGCAACAAGTTGTTTATCTCCTAAATTAATTAACAAATAGAAAAGGTCGCAACGATTATCCGCCGTTTGTACGCGACACAACGTAGAAACGAAGACAATTAATGGTAGCATCGCATTTTGGATTTTTGTGCATTCATTCTAAAGATACTTGGATTTACGCGCGTGCTTTGAATCGTGAGGACAAGATCGTCGTCTTCGCCAAATGTTAATTTTTTTCGAGTGTAGTCGAGTGTGACAAATTGATAGAAACGATCGTTAGACCGTACAAGGAACTGTTCTATCATCGATTCTACATGAAGTAATGGAATAGTCGATCTCGATGTCACGACCAACAATGTACTCAACTTGACAGATTATTTGTGCCAAACAATTCCGTTCGTTCGATTGTGTTTACGTAACTTCGTCGGTTAAAGAAAAGTTAATTGAGAAACGCAAGATACGCGTCGCCGAGAATATGCAGAAGTTTGTGCAAACCTTGCAGCAGTTACTGAAAACGGGTCGAACGAAGCACATAACAGTCACACAGAAACTCTTCTGAGAAACGGTCTTACAATATTAAGTAATTAATAATATAATTAACAATAATTATATCATTAAACGATCCACCTGTCGTGACTAAGAAGTATCTGGAACCAATTTAATGTATCGCAGATTATCTTCAAAGAATTTAATTCAAGGCATGTACACTTCTATTCAGTGACATACACATACACACAGTGTATACGTACGCAAATATGCATACATACAATGTGTACACACAGAAACACCCCCACACACGCGCGCACACAAACCCATATATATATACATATATATAAATATATATATACATATATATATATACACTGGACATATATATCCATATATAAGTATATATAGTATCAATTAGAATACAATAAATTTTGCATCAATAGGAAAATGTTTAATAACTAGTGGAGACATTTATATATACATATATAAATATATATATATATATAAATATATATATATTTCAATATATATATATTTTAATACATTAAATCTTACTTTTTTTCGTTATGAAAAATAACAATTTCTTTATACTTTTTTCTCCTTTGATAAAAAAGTGTGTTGGCTAAGAGATTGCACTTTGTGATCATCTTAAAAATTTGTGATTAATTATATTAGTGACTATACACAACTGTATCTTATGTTTCTCGCACACCGATTGTTCGTACAGTCATCAGATACGTTTCTATTTAAGTTAGTAAAGAACAAAGTTTATTCATCGAAGATTATGCGGCATCCTTCCATCGTTTCATTTCAACGTATAATCTTCGGTCACAATATAGTAAAGACTGACTTGCCGGTGTTGTCGGCACAACCGGAGAGAACATCGTTCAATTATCTCTTGAAAATTTCGATTCGATAGGATCTCTTCTCTTTCCATTTTAATCGTTCTATAAACCGGAGATGTTTGTTTCCAATGGCGCCGCACATTTAAATTACGGTCCATTGTTTTGGCATGTCGGCATGTCACTTTTGTACAGTTACTCGCGACTCGTTCCAATCAGCCAATCAACGAGTTGATAATTTACTTTTCGTAGTTGGACGTACGATGCACTCTCGACGACCGGGAAGCGTGCGCGCGCGCGCGCGCGAGCGTGCTGCGATGTGTATGCATGTAGGTAGTAGATGGGACACGATTGTACGTGTTTGTGTTTCATTTACGTGTGTAATAGGAACACTCGCGCGCTGACAACGTGGGCAAGTCACCTAAAAGAAGGGCCACAAATGGTGTCAGGCACTATTTAATCATTTACGGTTTTGTGTATTCCATCAATTATGTTCAATTACGCTATAATTTACCAAACATGATGCTTGAGAACAGCTCAAGTATTAGGATACATCCTGAGATTGAGTAGAGCATAGGCTGAGACCATCTCAAAGCGGTTTTAACTACGAAGAAAACAACAACTTTGTGTGCGTGTGTGTGTGTTTCGTGTAGCGCGCGCGCGCGCGCGCGTGTAACTTTCCGAATTGCAACCCTGTCCGGCCGACATGTTCTGGATATAACGATTTGATAATGCGAGGATTCTATGTCACCGAGAGAGATTTCCGTTCCGATAGAATATCGGTGGTTGGACAAGGTCTAGACTGCATGTCGTTGTATGTCATCTTTTTTAGGTTCGTAGAGTTGCAAATGTTCCTTCCTCTTGTCCGTCTACATCCTATTTTCCTCTTTTATATCAAATGTGCAAAATACTTGTGAAAAATGTATATATAACGTATCATCGTATGTATACAGATGCGAGTTTGCGTGTATATATCTTTGCTCGTTATCCTCCATTAATAATCAACACTATATAATAATATGCTTATCTCACATAGAATATTTGCATATATCTCTCGTCTATTACCTCGCGACAATCAATATATTAACATTTCTCGATTTTGTTCCACGGAACGTATCGTAAAATTCATCTTGAGTACAGCAGCCGATTTATCATTTATACATCGTTTTCCTTAGCGGACATAGACCGTTAATTTATAAGTTCGCTAAAAGAAGAAGACTCTTCACATGTGTCAAAAACGAAAACACAATACCAACGGTCAGCGTGCACGTTTCGTGATTCACCATTCTCGTGTCATCTCGAACGTATCGAAAACCTCGAGCAACAGTGTTTTTTTTCGATGGATTACAAAACGTGAACGAATCGTTAAAACTAAAAGGAGAAACGAATAAAAGACGAACCACGATACGTGTTAATGATCTTCAGATGTTTTTCACGACAAAATTGTTGCACGATCCTTCGATTTTACTTTAAGAAGAGTACGGTTGGTTTCCGAGCGAGTAGTAATTACCATTTACAAAAATAAAAGAAGATAGAAAGACGAAAAAGAAAAAAAAAAGAGAAAATAATAATAATAAACGAAAAAGAACAAAAAAGAGATTGTAGAATAAAATTTCTATCGCTAATCGAATATCATTATTTTCTGACTAGGCATTCGATTCAAAGAAATTATGTTCATCGTTTCCATTGGCATTCTTTGCGTAAACGTCAATTAACGGATTATGCCGCAAACTTGTCTACCTACAATCAACCCGCAAACAGAAAAAGAAACAAGTTAACGAAGTACAATTATCGGTAAATCCCTAGCATAAAAATTCTAGAACGTGGTACGCGCAAGCTCTTTCGATAGATTATAGAAATTCGGTCTGCCGATGCACCTAACCCTGAAAACACCGCTTGCTCCCGAATCGCAATTCTCTCTATCAGTCTCCGATAGAAGCACACACCGATTCCTTTTTTCCTTTTCTTTTCGTTTGCTTCCCTCCGTTCCGGGTTACGGATTTCGGAAAGAATAACCATCGCCAAAGCGACAAGTACCAAGGACACAATGCCATATCACGAAGAAAATGACAATGAATTAATGACATATATACAAACAACTTTCATGCATTATATACATGAAAAATATGTATACGTACACATTTCGCGCGGGTGTGTGTATGTATGTATGTGTATGTTGGGTTGCGTGTGTATGTATGTATGCATGTGTATATATGTACAAACATACATACAGCATACATACATACACGTACGCGTGTAACCATTAGAGACATGTGTACGTGTGTTTGTGTGCTATGTATACACATGTATACATATAAATATACATATACGTGTAACGCTTCAACATTATGGCACCGTTTTTTTGTTGCTTTTTTTTGTTATAATCGTCAAACAAACGCATTCTTCCACGGACTTGAAAATATAAACAAATTTTTTTTCCCATCCACTGATTCGGGCCACTGCCCTTATTCAACGCCGTTGCCGTCCTCTTTCACATATATTCACGTTTTCTGCCCGATCATTCCCCATTTTGGGTATTTCAAACGTTTTCGGCGTTCTGGGCGTTCCGGGCGTGCTTTGGGCTCACCGGAGGGAGAGCCAGTGGGCAAAACCGTGAACCGTAGTCTACGGATACTTCGAGTCCTGGAGAGCTTCACAAGCACTAAATGACGCCATTGTACGTGGAGGTTTTCGCAAAAACAACCGAGCCGTGACACCGCCCGCGCCAAATTTAATATTAAGTCGCCCAGCCCTCGGTGATCCGCGAGCGCTTCATCAAAGGCCCATTCTCGTAATCGGAGTTGTTCCCAGCATTTCCGGCAGCGTTCGAGTGACTTGTTCTGATATCGGCGACCGTGCCGCTACCCGGAGACGGCAGATTCGTCGGCGTTATGCTGCCCGAATGGGACGCCGGTGGATTGCTGTTCGGTCTGTTCGATACCAGGTTCAACGACTGAGGTCCGGGATGGGGCACGTGATGAGGCGGCGGAGCTCCGGTGCTTGACGACGGACCTACGTTCAGGGTCGTGTGATGCAGACTGCTGCCCGTGCTAGGGCCGCTACTCGTTGAGCCGCTGTTACCTCCGTGCGGATCTCTGGGAGGACTGATCGGCTCGCTCTTTATCTTTACTGGCAACGGCGAAGTGGCTGGCGGCGGTGTACTACTCGACACTGCCAGATGCGGAAGACCACTGCAACAACACGATACAGCTAACATTTGCCCTTAACGACTGTTCAAGAAAGGATCGTCCTTCGAACGAGAATGACGGTGGTCGCGGTGACGATAATAGTTCCGTCTGATAAAGTATGCACAGCAGATGACGGTTAAATTTACGTCGATTCAAAGATCGTCGATCGCGTAGAAAAGATATCAGTATGACTTATTGTATGTGTACGCTAGGTAAAGGCATGCTAACTCGGGAAAAAAAAACTCCAGTAGACGATGGTATACCGCAGGTGAAAGGTGGTATTGTCCAAGATCGGACGTATAGTTTTCTTTTTCAGAAGAATAATTATGAAATATGATTTACCTGATGCTGGACATGGTGGCTGCCGAATACATTGATAAGTCATCAACGTACCTCTGATGAGACCATGCTAAACTCCCGAGGTCCGAGGAATAATCCGTTGGTCCGAAACTCGAGTAACCGGCTGGGACCGATGGTGTTTGTAACGCTACTACCGGTGTGTTTAATGCAGATTGCGCATGGCCGCTCTGCGCACCACGAAAAAAATAAGAAACAGCATAGATTAGAGGAGCACTCGGCCGACACGAAGTGACAGAGTCACACGGAGTCACGGTACATGAAAGGTCACCATTTGCAATCGGAGACCTTTCCTTGTCGAAACGTTCAACGATGTACGCATACGCCATTTGAAAAGACAATTTGGACAGTTTGGACATAGCAAAGATCGTGGGAAGAAGTTTCGTTTGCTTACGAATATATCGCGCAATTCTCATCGGACAGTTTGCTATTGGCATTGTTATCGAGTATCGTGACGAGCCATCGTATCTAGCACAGGTTGTGCTAGATACAACCACGGCCTTTCGTATGTCCAACCCGAAAACCTTGTCTATACGTTCCAACACTTACATCGTAACTAGTGTCGTCGGAAAGGGGTTGCGTAAGGGGTGTTGGAATAACTACTCGTAGATTAGTCCTGTGAGGATGTGGTGGCGGTGGTGGAGGCGGGGGTTGTGGCGAATGCCTAGACGGATTACTGCCTTTGTTTGCGCTGCCTCCTCCGACTCCTAGCGCCGGTGAAGGACCCGGACTAGGGGAGCCACCCAACGGCGATGCCGACGGGGGATATCCGTTGCTCATTTCCAACATCCCTCCAGGTGGATACACTGAAAACAATTCAATCGGTTAATCGACCAGGTTATCATTTTTAATCGGTAACGTTCTCTTCGGACGAACAAGACAATTACAATTAACAACGGTGTTGAAGAAACAGGTACCTGAGTCAGTTTCAGAAGACGACGGTCGCGGAGAAATGCTGGTATGGGCCATTTGGGGACTAGATCCAAGTAGAGATTCGCCGAAACTATTCACTGGTACTGATACTGGTAGAGTGTAATTAGACTGTCCCATTGCCTGAAATCCCAGTAAATCAAAGGCAACATGGTTACCAACGGATGCTAGTATGTTCCGCGGTTTATGGCTCTGGATTCGTTTTCGCTGCTCGAATCGTTTACATATTTAAATCATCGGATGTTCTATTACGCATTCACTGTTGTATTTTACATCTTTTAAGACGGATTAACCATCAAACGTATGAAATAAGTGTCAAGCAACCTAAGCGAACAATGCGAATTAATTCGAAGCCGCGTTGCCTACAATTCGCGCATCCGATCATGCTCGATGTTAAATTATTTAGAACACTGTTGAAAGGTAATCGAGGACTGTTGCTCGTGTGAATACTCGGTGCGGCAGATTCTCATGGGGGTGCGGACGCTGGCTAAGAAAAGGGAACGTAACCGTTTCATTGGAAAAATATGTCTACTCAGTTTCTTTTGGGCAAACAGAAAAAAGAAAAGGAAAAAGGAGCGAAAATAAGAGCAGAGTGTAAGGAAGGCTTGGAAATACTTGGAGATACTTAAGGATAATAGGAAACTGGCCGAGATACTTACGCGGGTACCGTTGTGCTGGTGCCTCTGCATCATCAGCTGAAACTCCTCGTCGATCTTGGTGTATTTGGCTTCGGTCCGCGGAGTCAGATTGTACTCGATCGCGTCCGGCTCCGGACTCTCTGGCGACATGGCACCCTTATGTTCCTTCTTGTTGAGTGCCTGCAAGTGTCAGCAGACAGGTTCACGTGACCACACCGCCCGAGGGCACTCAACCTTCGCATGCACGTTAATTTAAACGCTAAACAGCGGAGAGGCTGGCTGGTTGATCAGCTTCCCTCTCCCTCCCTTCCTCCTTCCATTTCTCTCTCCCTCTCTCTCTCTCCCCCCCCCTCTCGCGCTATTTCTCACACACGCGTACACACCAACTTTCCCTCTCTTTCCCTAGTATCACAACTGTTCCCGACAATGCTGCCTATCGGCAACCATCTCGGACGCGTATACAATTGTTTGCGAGATCCACATGAAATCACGAAACGCGGTTATCCGACGCAACACGCTAAAAAACGCGAATGATTCTATGAATCCGAAACGATGCTTCCACAACGAAATCCTATCTAGGATTTGTTTCAACGGTTCTACGCCTTATCGACGGAGCTATACATCACATGACATACACTGTTCTTCATTTAAGACATTAAGACTTTTTTATTATCAAGTATCACGACACTCTTCACGGTTACCAAATTGTCGTTAATCGAACGATTATTAATATAAATAAATAAATAAACGATATATAACACAGATTGAATCTGACACAGGGATTGAGCATTCCGTCGCCAAGGTGTTGAACCGTTTCGTTGCTTTTTGCGAGTGAACGCGATTTCACGGTATATAGTCCACCCTGATTAGATTGGAGTCGGATACACAACGCTTTACTCACCATAATAATTTAATCGTCAATATTTTAAACGGTTCGTTGTGCCGCGGCAAGTTCTTACGGATTGCATTGGACCACCCGGTGGTGCAAGCATCGCAAAACCCCGCAGTAAGTAAATTCCCAACAGGAAGAGTATGCGTTGCTTTTACGCGCAAGAAAGCATATATGCAACAATCTCGTGTAATTTCGATGATCGACTAGTGAAAAAGTTAATAACCGGCGACGTTACCTCGGGGATTGTGCAATTTTTCACGGTAGAATCTCTCATTTAACCGGTACACGATCCACCAAGATAGCCGATATACCATCCGGCCGATCCTATAAATCCTACTTTGAAAACGATTCGACGCTCTCGCTTTTCTCTTTTGCTTCTTCAAAGATACACCTCTCTCCGACAGGGCTCCAGTTTCTGTTCTTTCTACAGTAAAGCGTGCGTTCGCGTCTTCCATCGACTCGTTTCAAGAAAACTGATACAACCGTTCGCTTCTATTACGATAGAAAGACGGTAAAAACCGTTCGGTGCATCAATGGATTACTACTTTTCGATTCCGCTTCTCTCCCATGCCGCTACCGAATCTGCCCTCGAATAACAAGTTGACAGCGTGACCTAACTATCCCGAGGACTATTTGCAGCTCTATCCCGTCTATCCGTATCTATTCGTTATCTATCCGTGTGTATCCGGCATGTGGGCAAGGTGGCGGCGAGTCGATGGAGCCGAAGGATTCTAGTGATTTTTGGCGGCTTCCTCTCTGGAGAACCTTGACCGTTACTCAGGAGAAATCGGCTCACCTCGATGATATTCTTGTTAGTGAGGGACTCGTGGGGTTCGTTGTACTCGGTGTACTTGAGAAGAACCTTGTCCATGTCGGTGCTCGCATACTGATACAGCTTGTTGCTCGAGCTGAAGATAATCAGCGCAATCTCGCAGTCACAGAGCACAGACAGCTCGTACGCCTTCTTCATCACGCCGAATTTCCGTTTGTTGAAGGTCACCTGTTGGCCGAGAAAGATACCGTTAGTCGTTAAATTCGTTCCAGCTTCCAAGGGGATGATTTTAATTTTTTCTGAATCGAACAGACGTTAAGAAACGATCACGATCCATCGGAAAACTCGATTGAATCGACGCCGCTCTACGATCGTAATTGCTCTCTGTTCGCACGGTTCCGGATTATTCGGTTAATGCCTGTCGAATGAACTTCGATTAGCATAGAGGAACGTTTTGATAAGATAACAGCCGGAAAAAGATGGGTAGCAATTGGCGTGCGCGCGCCAACACCGGCATCCACGGTATCGGTGTTTGATCTTGGATAAGGAACAACGCGATTCACGTGGTGGGATACGTATAGGCACGGTGTATCGGTGCGTATCGATGCGATGAACAAACATTTCGAGCGACGATTACACCGCATCGCATGTAAACCGATTAAGGCCAATGTAAATATTAGCCTTTCGGCGTTTCCGTTTGTCTTTCATCGAAACAATCTCAATGGTCGATCGAACAAGTGTAAAAAAGAGGTCGCTTCGATCCGAACCCCATAGTTGGCCCAGGAGATTAAGCCAGATTACAATCCGATTTGAAATCTAGTCCAGCCTCCTTTTGCGTACCATGATCTCGTCTATGTCCAATCTCGTGTGAAATCTATACCGATTACAGGGAAATGGAAGAGTGTACCTGACGATTCCGTTCGTCCGTGATGCGCGAAATTTGAATCTTCTTCCGACCCATTTTTGCACGATGCTGCGGAGCAAGGACAGCTCTTCGGAACCACTGGATGGAATATTAGAAATGCTGCAACAGAAAGATAAAGAGAATACACTGCATTTTCTCTCGCTGAAAAATAGTGGTTTTGATCGGTTCCCGTTCGAAAGGTTCTCTCGATCGAACGCGCGTGGTGCCATGGACACGCGAAACGAACGGAGGAATATTATTTTCCTAACAATTGATATAATTCAATCTGGTAGAGGTAGATCATGGACGGCGGACGATTAAACGGAGGTTTCAATGAAGAAACGCGCCAGTTGTTTTCCGTCGAAATTCACGTGTCATCGAAGTTCGCCTCGTTCGCCTGCGGTTCGCATCGTTCCACGGCGTCGTTTGCCTCGCGACGTCGTTAATCGATACGAGGAATAACGACACGTGCCTTTATGCTGGTCGGTAGAGGTTTTAACGCATGGTCCAGTTCTGTCGACTGTCACCCACGTTCGTCAACTCCTGTCTACTCCGCTTTTCTATGGGACTCTGCTCTCGCCGTTCCCCGTCCCTTTTACACTACCACCCCGGCCCGCGCGCCAACTTGTTCGTTCTTTTTGTTTTCGAGCGCAGTTGAATCGCGAAAGTTCCTCGATATTATTCGAGCAACGATATTTCGCGTTGAAACTGTCAACGAAGCGAACCGCGACTGTCGCGGTTTCATGCAGAAAAAAATATACCAGAGCACCATATACTTTTTCGAATAAATTGGTCGAATCGAATTTCATTCGCATAATTATCTCGATATGAATTGTTCTAATCGAATAGAACGTTATTCGACTAATTCGAAACACTGAAGAAAACTCAATCGAGGGTATTCGGTGTTCATCTCAAAGGATACGCCATAGAATATGCAAATGCATGTCTATCGCGATCGGGTGTATATACGCGACATCGGCCAATCAACGTTTTTATTATGTTTTTCATGCGTGCGAACTGATTATCTGCTGATTACAGAGGACATTCACGGTTCGCGATGCTCGAGTTCGCGGTTATCTAGCGCAGCCCCTGCAATCCCCGTCGGAAAAACATCTGGCCGCAATGATTTTCCGGTTTTCTTTCATTTTTCTTCTTCGCCGTTAGCGCAAATTGCTGGACGAGGTAGCCGATGCATGCCAGTAATTCGACGTGCGCTCAGCGTGTGCGTACTTTCCATGGAAGCTGCGACGACAAAGTCGATTATTACGCAGGTTAATTGTCAACGATAAAACGGCGAGCGTCCGACCGACCGACCGAACCGACCGAACCGAACCACGATACCTCCGAGCCGATACGAAAACTCCGGAATTTCCAGGAAAATTCTCCAAGTAACTTTAGTGATTAGCCTATTTATCACAACGGTTTACCAAAGTGTCTTCCTTTTTACCTCTGTGGGTCTTTGCAATTTGTCCGTTCTAGACATTCGGCGCGATTGCATTAACAGAGAAACATTTTCTGCAATCGTTGCAAAGAACAGGAATCAGTAAGAAATTCGAAATTGAAAACGCTCGTTTATTGTGATAAATGTGTCAAATTCGTTGTTTCTGCTCTGATGTTGTTTCGGATGCTGTTCACACCGTTCCACAAAGTAATCCCTCCCCTCCCATTTTTCTCGTCAATTTTTTTACTTTTTTCTTTTCCTGTAACAAAAAGTTCTTTATCCCCGTATACGCGATTAAAAACTATTATCGATAATACGCGATCCGATTTGAAACATCTTGGTGTATTCGAACGCGATCGGTCGACGAGGAATCGAGCGATATTCGATGGATCGATCGGCGCAGCAGCAGGTATTTGAAAGGGGGGGGGGGGGGGGGGGGGCAGGCTCGGGGATCAATTCGATAATTCAAGTTCCACTCGAGTACTCGGGTGTACTCGAGTATTTGGAGTGGCGGTCGGTCGGCTCTAGTAAAAACATTGGCTTTAACTTCGTTCTAATTCTAAGCTCCATCAACTATATTTACCGAAGCCCCCCTTTCATTCATTCCGAGCACGCGATCTCCTCTTGCTATATGAATTAACGTAAGCGTTTCACGGGCAAACCCGTTGTTATTTTTGTCGCCGACCGGCTATCTTCCGTGTCCGCAAAAAAATTACATTCAATTCTTCTTTTTTGTTTACGCTAATTGCGCGTGTCGCGCGCGACACCGCTCGCTTTTCGCGAATCGGCTCGCGATCGAATCGAATCCGAGCGAAGTTTGATTCGCACCGATTTGCTACTTAGATACAAGTTACGAGTTGTCGCGGACACAGTTGTTGCTCCCATGCTACGTTGCAGGAGCACATTCTGCCGTCTGCCGGTTTCGATAAATAAATAAATAAGTTTGAACGTCGCGCAAACAAAAGGAAATGAAAAGAGCGTACACCGCGGTGCTGCACAAATATATAATGAGGCGATGTACTCGTCCGTGGCATCGACCAGACGATAGATCCCCCGTCTAACTATAACTGTGCTAGTCAAATAATAGCAACAATAGAGAAGAATTGTAAATTCGTGCGTGGTCGCCCTTGTTCCAAGTTGTCTTGGTATTTTTACACGCTCTTTCATCATTTAAACGGGCGAAAGACCTAACAAGTACACAATACCAGACCATTCTTCGCCATTCAAAATAAAGGTACACTTTTTCTTATTCTCGTTACTGAAAAAATGGTTTTCGCCTCGTGCATAAATAAATGAAATATAGTACGAGAAATGTTCGATTGCAACATGGAATGGAGTCCTTAGTAAGGGAGAAGAAATGTTCGGGAATACCAGGCACGTTTTGAAAACCAGCCTCCCTTTGAGACTATTCTTAAACGCGTAGCAAAGGATACGTGCGATATAGTTGCCGCAACAGGTATATGAATGCTCGATAAAACCATCGGCGAATCTCACGATTCTTACGGAAATGTAACTTTTAGGTACGACTGACACCGGTACCGAGCAAAAGGGTGAAAAAGAAGCAGGAGAAAAAAAGGAGAAGAAGAAATGAGCGACGATGGTGGTAGAGGACGTTTGAAATTCGAAGGAGCCATTTTCCATATCGCGAAACTATGAGTATTATTGCCTACGATGCTGCGAGACCGAGGGGGAAGTTTACGGGAAAAGCGGGTAGAGCTTTCTCCACCGGTGACAATAGGGACACGGAACGCAACGAGAACCTCGAGGAAGAGGTGGAGGAGTGCGGAGGAGCAGGTTGCCGCTCGTGCTGTCGTCCGATCGAATTCGGTTTATAATACAACAGCGCAGAACGAGTACCGAGGGTCAGCGACCAGCGTGTATTTCCTCCTATATATGTACATACTTCATAGATACATACACATATATATGTATGTTTATATATATATATAAATATATATACATATATATTTATGTACGTCGTGCATGTCCCATCGAACGTACCTCGTTACAGGTGTACCACTGATCTACCTTGAATAATAATTGAATTTATACTTTGAAACGAAAAAACATTACCGGCCCAGTCGACCCGCCTATCGGTTGATTGTGATTTATCGCGCAATTTGGTCTCGATCCGTGCTTCGCGCACTCCCTATGATAACTCCGCATCGGTACGAAACGCATCTACGTATGTACGCATTAAGCGTTTCACGGGTTGGACGATGTTTGTTTTGTCGAACGCGACGAAGTTACAATGAAATTGGCGGGAGATACGAATGGCGGCCGGTACGATCGAAGCTCTCGGAGCAGCGCGGCAATGTTCAAACGGGCAGCAGTCCCGTAATGAAATTAATAACGATCGTAAGAATTAATCGGAATGGATTTAGATACGGTAACTCACCGACTCGATACGAACTGGATCAGTCGAGCATCTCGACGTCCGTCCACCAATCGATCGATCTTCTTGCGCGCACTAAATCGATACGAAAACAAAGATGGTGAGATCGCGCGCGCACTCTTCACAGATGTTGCGATCACGATCGTAATCGGAGAATCGTGTTGCCGGTGCTCTTGTTAGGTGATGAGGAGCCACGGTCGTTCCACGTCTTAAAATATTCCCATTTATCTCGGTGAAATGCTGCTCTCGCGGTGCGCTGCCGAGTCGATCACGTTGAGGTTTACCATGAAGGAATTACCACGGGACGTCGTCGCGGGGGTTTACGTTTGCTTGGCGGTCCACTTGTTTTCTGTAAACGTCGAACCAGAGATACGTGGTACAGCCACCGTCACGAAAACAGTTTTATTTCGCGTAACAGCCACGTTTCTCTCAACCTTTTCGAATCCTCGATCGCGCGCGCACAGGTACACACGGAATGCAACACGCGCGCGCTCTCGCGTGTATCCGTGCGCGCTTGTACGTATACGGTTCACAGGTCTCTACGACTACGTGCACACGTTTACGTGCATACGTGTATGCACACGCGTACGATATGCAATACCTACGAACACATGTGTAATACATATATACGTATACGTGTACACGTATACCCGCATGTACATGCATACGATAATGCATATGCATGCGCATACGTGGAGAGGTATACATGGTATGTATGTGGCTGCTAGCGAGAAAATACAATTATCGGGAGGTTAGCCTAGTCAAAGGAACGAGGAGAAAAGCCCGTTCTCCAGAACGGACGTCAATGGTCCCGCGATCGATATCTCCCCACTAACACCCTCGCGAAAGGTACAGTACAACTTTAAGATCAAAACAAAACTTCTCTTTAAAAGCGGTTACGTAGAAACAAGACGCACGAACCTTTTGGCACGGGAATCAACTTGCACTCGTTTCTGGCGATTGAATCAACACGCGTCACTTCGCACGCCGGATCATCGACGATTCGTCAAACACGTATTTGTCGCGACGCCGACTACAGCGACTACTGTGGTGAGACTACACCGATTTACAATGACTCGGACGACTACACGACGCGACAACTCCAACGATGATCAAAAGCTTTCTCGATCCTCGATTTTCTTCTCTTCTTTCCGCTCGTTTTCCTTCTTGTTACACTCCTCTAATCCTTGTTCGATATATATCGTCGGGAGGGCCCGTGTATCGATAGTTTTCTTGCTTGATCGAGCCACTCTCGGCGGTCCTTCCTGGCGCGGTTCCCCTTCGATCGATGTTCATTAACGAAAAAACCTTGCCACACTCGAAAACAGTCGCAACAGTAGCAATGTACACACTCGCGTAAACCGTCGGCTGTCGTCGTTCGAAGCAAGGCGATATAACAGGGAGAAGAAGCACACAGAGCCTCCGCCAGAAATCAGGTTAGCTAGGTTAGAATATCCTGGCTGACTAGAAACGGTGACTAGAAACACGCACGGCTTTCTTAAAATATTTTTCACGTGCGGCGAGCCGTCGATTCGCACTGCTCCGTAGAAGATTCAAATTTAGAAGCGTCGTATCGGACGGTAAAAAAGCGGGCCGCGCGCCTCGACCAGTTCGCGGTCGAGCCTGAAATAAAGATTTGAGGAAGTCGCGTGGAGAACAGGGGAACGAGCGTAAGAGAGACCGAGCGAATCAGACAAAGAGGGAAATAGAGAGAGAGAAGAGAGAGAGAGAAAGAAAGAGAGTGAAAGAGAGAAGGGTGGGGAGGCTGGCCGTGTCGCACATACCAGTCGGTCCACCTCGTCTCTGAAGCGAGCCACGGCACGCCGAACTAACGTCGACCAGGCTCGGCCGCTGATTGGCCGCACGGGAGATCGACGTCAGACGCCGTCGAACCAATTGCTGTGACGCTACATGCGCGACGCATGCGCGTCACTTCCAGCCCGAACGGTCGTGCTGGCATTCCAGCTTCGACCGCGCGCTCAATGGCGTTGTCATTCTCGACTTTTAGCTGAACAAATCTGACTGATTTCACGAATGCGACTGATTCGGCTAAACAACGGGACCTCTTCTAATCACCCAATCGCGATATCGATATTCTCATGAATTGGTATCATGATTTCTATCGATCGAGAGGTTTTTCCCACATCTACGACCATTCGAAACGAAATATTCTATCGGTTACTTTTTCAACACCTATTTCCTCTAATTAATCCGTCTCCACTTCTCGTCTTCTCTCATCTCCCACTGTCACCGTTCAAAATCATCATCTATCACGTAAATACTATTTACCTGTAATCATACGCGAAACGATTTATTGTACTAATCAATAAAAATGGCGTCCGGCAATTTAACCAAGCAAACCGTGTGTTCTGTATTGACAGACAAAACTTTGTCACTTGGTTTAGCCCTGATAAGAGGTGCTGATCGAGATGCCACCGTACTCCCAAATACAGCGGCGTTTTATCATCGATACATACGTTTGTTGCAACTAAATTCGATATCCAATCGTATCGGCCGGCAATTTCAATCGGAACATAATAGTACGGAAGAAAAGGCGTCCAACGAGCCATTCATAAATGCCGGTCGCGCGACGTTCGCGACGACGACGACGACACGACGTGCATTAAATGACGTCCGACGGTCGTTGTAAATCGTGCCCGCAAAAAAGTTTAGATAGGCGCGCGCGCCATAATAAAGGTGGCGGTATCTTTACACTTTATTAATATTTCGCTGGCCAGAAATAACACACGATTAAAGAATCCGATCGACGTTCTACACACAGAGCGCCTGTAGCTAAACTTTCCCAAAGTGTAAGTCGCAGGATGAAAATAACGATCGCGTTATAGACTCCGCCACCGCTTACCGAATTACAATTGCCGATCGGACCGATAGTATAATTCCTCGTGCGAGATAACGGAATTACTGTTCAAGTACCCAGCGAAACATTGTTGCGGTGGACGGGTAACCTGCCGGTTCCGAAGCGCGTCTCGACGACCAATCGAATGATTGTTTTCCGAATTGCCGACGATAACCAAGTTCGCTTCGCAGCCGACGCACAGAAATCCGGGATAACCGAAAGAGAATCGGTGCTGCTCGGTAATCTTAAAAATATTCTAATCGATAAGGAATCGTTGAAATATTTCGCGGCTGTCTGCAGCCGTTTCGCCGACCGAACGGCGCTTAAAAGTCAAAGGTGAAATTGCCAAAATGTGCTTGGATCTTATCGTTTTAGAAAGCCGAGTCTGTGACAGCTTAGAGAATTTCATTTTGCACGATGCGTAGCTTTAACTCGTATCCACACTTATTTCTGTTTCTGTAAATACCGGTTTAGCGTTAAATAAATCCAGCCTTGGTATTGTTATAAAAGGATGTGCATTGTTCGCGGTTAGGGCTCGGTATGTAGCGTTACTGGATTATGATGACGACGACGATGATGATGATAATAATAATAAAAATATTAATAATAATGATAATAACAAGAGAAACGACTGGAATAAAATTCTGTCGAATACGCTCGGCGATCGCGAACTCGAGACACGGCCGAGAGTGCCGAATCCAATTAATCGCGTCTAATTCCTGTGTAATCTCCGCGCATGCATGAATTATTAAGGAATCTTGAAAACTCGAGCGCCGTTCATCCGGTCATTACCCTTGTCCGTGTACATATATACGTATCTCCCGATGACCGTTTTCACCAGGATTTTCCGCACAACTCGATCAGGGTTCCCTTTTGAAAATTTCAATTCTTTCGACGGTCGATGGCGAAAAGCCGAAAAAGTGCGTGGGTGCGTGATGGTGGTGACGGTGGTGATCTTGTTGCGTCAGTTATTCGCGAGGCATCCGCGTCCGACAGCTGCTGCGCGAAATGAAATTGAATCGAGGGATCCGGCGTTTCAGCTTCGCCCGCGACGCCTTGAATTCGATTGTTCACGACGTTATATAATATCTCGCGGCGGTTCAGGGCTTTTCACAGCCGAAACTAAAGCGACTAGGAGCACCACCACCGGGTCTGAGTCGATCGATCGGTATCTAGGTCGTCAAAAATACCTGTTGTTGCTTTCGCTAAGTGCATTATTCCTAACTGGTTCATCTCCTTCCTGTTTCGATGCCGTCAATGAACGGATCCACAGCCCAAGACAGTGAATTCGCGCGGATTCATCCGGCGAATCGCGCGCGCTCACCCGATTATTTCGATACCGAGAAGAACAGAGAATTTCGGATCACGGTGTCGGCGGTCGTCCGCGGTCTGAAACTGGTGGGTCGGAGAGCACGTGGATAAAGGCTGAATAAAGGGTGGCTCTCTTTCTCTCTCTCTCTCTCCCTTTAACCCTCCCGCAAACAGTTCCGGTTCCTTCTCCGTCAGCGGGGAAAAAGGTCCTAGACAAACAATCCGTTCGTCCACGCGTATAAACATTACGGTGCACGGTTCTACGTGGGAGTAAAACGCGGGGGTGAACGCGCATCCAGGAACAATTCGAGAAACAATTTCAGTGCCGTTTCCATGAAAAACACCACCGCCAATATAGTGGCCGCGGCGAAATTTACTCGATCGAATGAACAAATAAAGTTTTGCTTGACAAAATTGTAGCATGTACGAATCTTGGATAGAGGGAGTTGATCGCCCTTTGACCGACAATAACATGGCGAGAAATCGTCGTAGGATGGTGACTTTTCTTTTTTAAATTAAAGCTTGGAACTTTTACTTTTTTGAAAATGTTTCCATATGTCATATTTCATACGAGAAATTCGAGCGGGAACAGAAGAAACGGAGTAAGCAAACGTCTCTTGCGAACGGTGTTTAAGTGGATCTCCGCCCGCGTTTGGATGTCGTGCGCGCGTCATCGGAGCAGAGTCGTGCAAGGGGGCGAAGAGAGGACACGATCCCGAGTGGGTTCTCGTTAGAAAATTATTAGAACGCGAAAGGGAGGAAGGGAGAGAGAGAGAGAGAGAAAGAGAGAGAGAGAGGGAGCGAAGATGTCCCGTGAAAAGATTCCAGTATAGATATACCCCCTAAACGGTATCAATACCAACGTCTTTGTCGCGCGAGTCGCCAGGAACAAACTAACGAGAGATATCATCAATTAAAGGAGCGGCGATCGTGTCCCATTCGTTGTCCGTCGCTTGTCGTCCGACGCGGGAGGAGCAAATTGAAGAATGGACAGCCGATACGCACCACCGAAGGGAATAAGGAACGGTGAGAAAAGAAAAAGGGACACGAGCTCGAAACGAAAACCGAGGATAAAACGTCCCGTCGAATCATCGTCTAGGCGAAAAAAGCTCGACAAGAGCCGGCAATGCCTGTCGATATTTAACGAATTATCTCAGCTGCGGGTAAATATAAATCTACTCCAGGTCGGATCGTATGTATTATGCATGAGCTGCAATGTAGCTGTCCCCCTACAGAGGTCGGATAACCTAACCCGTCGCGAGAGCGAACGAGAAGGAGAGAACGAGAGACAAAGAGACACAGAGACACAGACACAAAACTACACACACATACATAGAGAGAGAGAGAGAGAGAGAGAGAGAGAGAGAGAGAGAGAGAACCAGCAGGCAAGTGTTCAATATATCCTAGCCTATCGATCTCGTCGACCGAGCGCGAAAAGACGGGAGAAAAGGGACATAGATAAGTAATTAATATTCCCTGGACACCGGCTGATATCGTGGATTTCACTATTCGTCATTGATAGCTTGAGCGATTGACAATCGCGTCCCCCATCGTTTCGACTGAAAATTCACCCAGCCTTAAACTTTTGACCGGCTATCTCTCGGCGACAATCCGCGATCCGCTGGTAAACTTTACCGTTCGAAGGACTTTGAAAACCCGTCAAACAAAGAGTAAATTAAATAAATAAACAACCAAAGACACCACGGTGCAAGGAGTGGAGAAGTACCACCGCAAGATCTCTGTTACGCGAAAAGTTTCACCACCACGAATTCCCCGTTGAAAGTTATCGGTGGACTGATCGGGCGAGAAACGAGAACGGTCCGGGGTTTAGCCGTGGGCAAAAATCATTGTCCGAGGATACTAAAATTGGGAAAAGAACGGTTTTCATCCGTCGTCGGACCGGAAGAGAAATATCGGTGAAACGTCGGGCGACCGTCCCGGCTAATCGACTCGTTGAAACGTAGTTAATCGCAATGCCGATTATTTCGTGAATAACTTACAGAAACCGACGTCTATTTCCGTTTCACTCGGCCGCGTCTCTCGTTTCTGTCATTCTCTCGGGTGCGGAGGCTATTTACGAGATGACTGCTCGATCGACCGGGTCACGCGGTTAAAGCCAAGCATCGCTCCGACGCTAACGAAGATCGACTTTGCCGGATTTTCCTAAAGAATTGATTCGCCCGGTCGCCGATTTTCGGTGGGGCGAGGTCGAGAGGGTGACCGCGGATGAGGCCGCGTCTCGCGCGATGCGAGACCTCGCGTCTCATGGACAAAATAATTCAATCTCTTCGGCTTGATGTTCGTCGTCAAGTTGCTCGGTATTCGTTTCTCGATAAATTGGAACAGAAAAACTAGTAAGAAATAAATTCTTTCTCGTTAAAAACGCTGATCGTCGCGATATTTCGAACATTAACCCATTAAATTGAACCTTCGTACGAGAATTTTTAGCGATGCCTCGGAGTCACCGCTCGAGGAAGATTCGCGCGAGGTAAGTTAACGGATTGGTCGCCACCAGAGAGTGTACATCTCGATACAGTGGTGGTGTCTTTTCCATAGAAAATCCAATAGTCTGCGCTGCGATTCTCGGCTGACAAAGGGCGGAGAAGTTGTAGGACTCGCGAGATCGAGCACGAAATCGGTCCGAGGACTATAGAGAGTGGTTGCGCAGAGTCGAAAAGAGACATCATCGGTACATCTGGAGGAAAACCGGTGAACGGCGCACAGTGTCAGGGTGTATTGGTATCGATCGCGGTCTCTCCGAAGGTATTTGTTACCTGCATTGTTTTTCCTTCGCACCATCGAGCAAAAGGAGACCACGAGGGCCGACATCCCTTTTACTCTGCTTCAAGGTATCCGCGCGTCTAGTTAACCGTTCCCTTTTTTCCTCGCTTTTTTCCCGCTTTCTCCGGAGCGACCCGGCTCTCTCGTCGGCGCGCTCGTCAGCTCGTGAGCACGCGAACACGCGAGCACCGCTGCACTCTGTTACAACGGAACGGGTGCAAAGGGTTGCGATCCTCCGATGCGAGCCAACCGAACCCAATCGAAGAAGCTGCGCGCGACCGCTACGACGTTGCCTGGGCACGATCGGACCCGATCCCGAACAAAATCGATCGAATGCGTCGATCTTCTGCGAAACGATCCAATTGCGGCGACGTTTAACCCCCGTCGCGCTAAGACACCGCCTCGAACAATATTTCCAAAACGATATAATTTTGAGAATTGAAACGTGAACAAAAAGGATGCATAATTTCTCGTCGTGATTTGTCTCGCGGTGGAGAGGTTCGTAGGGAAGTGTACCAGGTGGCTGCCAAACCTTCGCGACTCCGACGACACTCGTCGAGAAACGACAGCACAGTCGGTCCCTGTACGACGAGGCAGGCGTGCAGCAGCAGCCTGCACCACCCTACCCTCTGTCTGTCTATCTATCCCTCCGTCAACGACATTCGAGGTCCAAGCGGCGTCTGTTGCTGTACCGGATATCCGCTCATCCTGCCCGGCTTCGGCCACGAAACATCTTGTTCCGTCGCTGGAAAATCTCGAATCGCTCGAAAAGCACGAACACGTGTACCGCGCGCGTCGGCAGACTCACGATAAGAGTTTCTTCTCCCCCTGGTTCTCGTATTCTGGATCGGTCCAGATATACTCTTTACTTTCATCGTTCGCCCGATGCCTGTTCCGATCTACCGGTCGAACGATATCCGATCGATCGATCGATCGACGCCGGCAACGGCATCGTACAGTGCAATCTAATTCGGTCTTTCGAAAAAAAAAAAAAAAAAAGGGAACGAAATCTGTGTTGTATTATGCCGGCGCTCGGTCGGCAGCGATCGCGTATCGCGAAAGGGCTCGCGAAAGAGATCGCGTAGCCGTGTCGAGGCGTTGCGAAGCGGGACGAGGCGGGGAGAGATCAGACGAGACGAGACGAGACGACCGCGACGGGAGCAAGCACAAGGTGCCATTTAACCGAGGCACGTGCGGTCTGCGCACTTGGCACCCGACCAATCCGCCTTAGAATGAGACCAAACGTCCGGAGGTGACGTCATCGGGTGAATCGCACTGCGAGAAGAGAAGAGAAGAGAAGAGAAGAACTAAGGGGTGGGCCCACGCGATCAACTTGGTTGTTCCGCGAAACGATAAACGGTAACGAACGCGCGATCGACCACGGGACGGTCGCGGCCACGGGGGAGCAACAGGTACACGATCGGTGGCCCGCCTAAACCATCCCCCGTAACCAACGAAACCCCCTCGATTCTTCTTCTCCCTCGCGGTCAACGATTGAACCGTTTCGACGGCTTATCGCCCTGTCTTTTAGACGTAGGTACCTATCGTGAGACGACGCTCGATCGCAACCCCTTCCTCGAACAATCGCGCAAACGATACGATGAAGAAGCACGGACAGAACATGTCGATGTAAAAATGTCTACGCTAGGCGTACCATAACGGGTACACGTTCCCCAAATTGAGGAGGTTACTTTTCTAAAATTCTTATACTTTGATATTCTTTATTAAAGCACGCATTCCATTAAAGCGTTGTATTTGAACGGAAATCGAAGGAAATCAAGCATACGGTAATGATACGTTTTTCAAAGCATTGCAACAGCTAACCAGTTAATTTCCGATAGTTATATCGATAGCTCGCAGCAAACCGAAAAGTACGGAAGAGCAGAAACAGAGAAGGGGCGTTCCCGTGACTTTTCTTTTCCGATTGTCGTTCTTTTTCGGAAAGAAACGTCGTCACGGTGTCGAACCGGGGGAGCCTCCTGCCGGGGTGTCGGACGCGTCTTTAAAACAGGCGGGGAAAAGGTACGCGAGAAAAGGGTACAAGACCGATCACTATAACAGTTTCAAGGTGGTCGAGCGGACTGGTTGCGGAGGAGCGAATTGATCCTCGTTCACCCTTCTCGCGCGCCGCAAAGTTACCCTGAAAATAACTCTCTCGCAGATTACGCGAGGTGAAACGAGGATGAAACGAGTGTAAAGGAGGCTAGTGAAAGTGCCGAGCTAATCCAACGTGTAAACTACTCTTGGCCTTTAGAGTCGAGCCGCGACGAGCCGTGAAGCTCGTGCAACGTCGAGCCGATTCCTCGTTTTCGAACAAATTCGAGGACTGATTCGAAAACCAAACCCGACCAGAAGTTTTTCAATATTTTTTAGACAGAAGCTCGGCGAGAGCTTGCGTTACCCGTTGCACACAGCATTGATCATTGTAACAAGGCTTGGACCAGGGCTCTGCGCGTGTCATAGCGTATCAGCAATTTGGATCGTGATCAAGGTGACCGTCAGAGGCCAGAGAAACGAATGCGACGCGGTCATTCATCGACGATCCACATACACGGCCGGTGGACCGTCCGTTTCGAAGGATCCCGGGTCGATTTGATTTATTTATCCGCGGCCGGGAAGAAACTTTGATTTACAATGAGTTCGGTCGTCTCGAATTTCATCTTCCACCACCATTAAACGCTTACGGCATCGAACAGAGCTTATCGTCGTTGGACCCGTTTCACTACAGTTTTAACCCTTTGCGCTCGAAGCCGTTACAACCGCAAACCTAAAATCATTTTTCCGACTTCTAGCGTCTCCATTTTATACAACAAAATTCATTTTATGCATACGCAATTTAGTCTCGTGACTCATATAACAGTTACGCTTTTGACAGTTTTCAAATCTAAGCTTTGTCGATATTTATTAAAAATAAATTTTGATACGTGTTGCAACAGTGTTAATGGCGCAGAGTCGCTACTCGATTGCAAAGGGTTAATAAATATCAGTTTTCAAATTCTCTAATTATCAGATTTTACAACATTTCTCGGAGTCCCTCCCGAGGCTTCAGCAAACGAAATTGATCGAGCGTGATTTATCGCCGTAAAAATGCGTGAATAAGTAAAAATAAACCGACGCTGAATGAAATCGAAGCCGAAGAAAGGCAATGAAAAGCAACGACCCGCCTAGATCATCCTCGTCGAATCCGCCACGACGATCGTTCGCCTATGATCTAGTATCGATCGAGCAACCGTGCGCGACATAATCGATCGCGTCACGTGACGGTCCGAACAGTCGGTTACACATCGGTATGACTAACCGCGTGACGCGATCGTGTTCTTGGCACCGCGCTCGTTCGAACCTTGACGAACCTAACCGCGCTTTTCGCGAGCAAATTCAGCGGCGAGATCTCAATAAATCAAAATCCATCGTAATTGTAAAGAAAGTGGTGCAGAAAGATACTAGTAAACGGGGTTAAAAGTTGATCGAATGTTTTCGCGTTCCCTGGTAATTCACCGGGCTGAGCGAAAGAAGCCCGGGGATAGAAAATTAGCCCCTTTGGGAGACGGTGATCATCGTCGACGATCTCCAGCCGAGGCGAGAGATCCACGCGCGAGGCGTAACCTAATGACTAGAGCCAAGGGTGACACGCGTAGAACGATCGAGTGCTCGCGTAGGATGCTCGCGTAGGTAGCTGGCGAAGAAACACCCGCGAGTCCGTGATCGCGAACGGATACGCGTGCGGAACGCGGGTTGACGCGACGCGAAATCGCGAAATCGCGAAATCGCAGGGATCGTAGAAAACGGAAAGATCGTATAAAGCTGATGTGAGCCGACGAAACCGATGAATTGGACGAAGCTGATTAAAACGGAAGAAAGCCGATAAAGCTGACAAAACCGATAAAGCGTAGGAAGCGGATAGAACGAACGGAGCGAGCCGAGCGTACGAAGCGTGCGAGATACGAGCGAAGAAGCCGCGTGTACGAGTCGGGACGGTGTGTTCGCGATCCGTGAAAAGATCCCAAAAATAATGTCGGCCGGTGAAGAAATAAATCCGCGCCGGACGTGGCGGGTGCCTAAAAGAAGAAGAAGGTTCGTCAGGGAACGGGTGCGTTCTGGGAACGAAACCGGCGGCATAGTATGCGAGTTATAAGAAGAGCGGTGAAGCGATCGCATCGGCTAGTCGTGTAAAGAGTTTTGTCCGCGACGAGCCACCAAGAGGAAACCATCGAGGGAAGAGGAAGCCGAGGATCACGCCGAAGCGGTCAGGCAGTGCGAAAGCCAGGCAGAGACGGAGACTGAGAGAGAGACGGAGAATCAGAGGGATGGAGAAGTAGAGAAAAGCAGAGAGAGAGGAGAGGCAGAGACAGTGATAGAGACAGACAGACAGAAAAGCTGAGAGGCAGACAAGTAGAGAAACAGAAAATTACGGAAAAGTACAGAGAAAGCGATAGATAAATCCAGTGAGAAAGACGAAGGGGTATGGTCGCGCCTAAAAAGTATATCTCGCCGTAGAGAAATCGACTCGGAACCTCGGCCCGGGTGCTTTACGGTTGCGAGAAGTTGCGAGAGTTTGCGGGCACCTCGCGATAGAGGAGACCGACGACGCGATAGAAGAGCAGCCAGCGTAGAAGCCAGCGGGAGAGCAGGACTTACCTCTGCTGTTTTTAGAACTCCACTCCCAGAACTGCGCGGGTCGAGCCGAGCCAAAACCAAAATACCGCCGATACAGCGTTCCTGCGATGGTCTTTGTGCGCCGCCGACCAACCAGCACCTTCCTTAGCAACGTCCAACCGGCTTGCACCGGAGGAAACGGTTCTTGCCGTTAACGAACCTAGCTTTACCGACCGAACAAGAGCAGCCCGGTGCTCCGCGACCAAGACCAACATCGGGGCCCAGGAGCAGAGCCAGAAACCAGGATCGGAACCGCGACCGAAACCGAGGCTCTACCAGGATCGATAACGAGACCAGGAGCAAAACCGGGACCAAAAAGCGGGACCGAAAAGCGGGATTAGGACCAGGACCGAATCATGATTTTCCGAGATAGTGCCGTGCGGTGAATATTTGCAGACAGGGAGAACCAAATGATCATCCTCCCTATTCTCTCCATCTGCCTTTATCCTTCTTCGAGCCAAAACTACGAAAGACAGTGACGGTGGTGTGTAACGCGGGAACGTGTATACAACTCTATGACCCTCTGTTCTTTCTCTCTGCCTCTGTTTTCTCTCTCTCACTCTCTCTCTCTCTCTCTCTCTCTCTCTCTCTTTCTCTCTCTCTTTTCTCTTCGTCTCTAAATGCGATCGGGTTCCTTGAAAGATTTCTCCGGGATCGAGAAATCGAGTGATCCGCGCAATGACGAACGTTGGCAGATGGTAAACCCTCCGCTGTCACAACGGATCCAAATGTCACGCATTTGTTTTCTCGAAAATAGTGCTATAGTCATGACAAGAATGAAACGAACGATTAATTAAACGGACTTGGCAAGTGAGATATCAAATGATATCTGATAGAGAGAAACAATCGAATCGACGACATTCACGGAAGGTGGGTGTTCGTAAGGCAAATTTGACGAAACGTGGAAATATTCTCCGAAAGTTTTGATTTCAATTTTTGTCGGCATTCCGGATACGTTTCGATCGTTGACCAAGTGGTTCCTCGTGAACGTTGTTGTCCTCCGGTCAAGTTCCACTTTCGGGGGAATATTTTCAAAGAGGTGTGGAATACCTTTTCCGAAATTTTAATTTCTTTTGAAATATTAAATGTCTCTTGAAAAAGTGGATTTCTTTAAAATTCACCGATACATGATTCATCCTCGATTGTTTCAAGAAAGAACGAAACGAACGATCACTTCGATACGATTAGAGCGTTTGCAATTATGTTCTGAAACTGAACAGAACACGAGCCGACAGCGGAGGGCGAGACACTGCTGTGAATTTTCGAATCTCCGAATCCCCGATCTCCCGCGGTTGTTGTCTTAGGTAAGCAGTTTCGATCTTTCCATCGCCTGTGGTGATTAGTGTCGTGAATCGATCCGATCGAATTCGAGAGTCACGGTGGCGGCTAGCGACCATGGTAGTGTTAGGAACGTCGGGGTGCTACAGAATATTTTGTACAACGCGATCGCCACGATTTCGCCGTAAATCAAATACAAAAAAATCTTCATAAAATCAAACATAAATCTTCAAATGCCGAAACTTCGTCCGAAAGTAGAAGTCTAAGGTTTAAATAAATAGAAAAAAAATCATCGTCCTACGATCGTTTCTCTTGCGATGAAAAAATAGTCAATTTTTCAACGGAAATTTGTCCACCTTATAAATCGTTTCAAGCAATCGACGCTCCTCCGTCCACGAGGAGTTTTCGATACCATCACGTAGAAGACGTTTGTGATACACGGTGAATATCCGATGGATTCTTTCGCCCTCGGCGTCTCCCCGATAATTTCAACTTTTCCGGTGTTCCCGACGAATTTAGCGTTCGCGTCGTCCTGCATCGATCGTTCGCGATCTCCGTCGTGCTCGAGCCCCGCGACACAGAAATTGCAAACCCCGAGACCTGGGAGAGACGAGAGAACAGAAATCTCCGCTTCGGTATTATTTACGATGTATCGATCGTAAAGAGGAACTTACCTTTTTATCGCATGTAGGAGCCAATGTAGAGGGTCGGGGCTGCATACGCGACGGCGGTCCTTCAAAAAGAAAATATAAAGAGGCTTGAGCATGATTCGCCATTTAATTACCTCCAACGAATTCTCCTGTCGGAACAAGACCTTCTCTTTCTGCCGATCTCCACCCGCGGAAAGAGTTGGGACAGAATCGATTGCCTTGGTTCGTCGATCTTTCATTAACCTCGTTCAAATTTTTGATATTCGTTTGTTCGCGGGAACGAGTCCCTTCGAATAACGAACAATAGATGACAATTTGTAGACCGATGACCGAAACACGCAGAAGCCTGTTCGCAGAAGACGACGATCATTTTTATTCTGTTTATTTTCGAATCGAAATATGAAACGCAAATAAAATGTCACTACCTTAATGCGACACAGTTTTCTTGGTCGAGATGAGATGGGATAAAAAATTGCAGAAGAAGGTGGTGTTTCCAGGAGAACGCGAAACGCGAAACCACAGTGGTGGAAAGATGGAGACAGAAAGGAGAAAGGGAGAGGGAGAGAGGGGGAGAGAGAGAGAGAGAGAGAGAACCTTATTTTATTCAGCAGCGTCTCGATATAAGTCAGATCGCGAATGTGTCGGGCCTCCGAGTGACGTGACATAATGCGATTCGGATGTTCCGATTTCGCCCGATGTCACGTTGTAACTCGGAACGCCGATCACCGATCGCGAACCAGGAAAATGTCGTAACCGTCCAGGGTTTCCATAATTACGGCGCGGAACGAGCTTCGGAGCCCGGTCACGGAGGAACGTTTTCCTGAATTCTTCATGATCATCTCTCGCTTCGCCTCGGTATTCGGCTTTAATCGGGTTAACGGAGCATCGAAGCGCCGCCGAAATAGCGTTCGTTATTAATTTAAGTCACTCTTAATACGGATCCCCGCTGCCATCCCGGACGGGACCGATCGTTGACTCTCTCAGTCTCTCTCTCTCGCTCTCTCTATCTCTCTCGCTATCTCTCTTCCCTCGTCACCGAGCAACATGCCGCTGTCGACCATAGAAATTTCATTGGTGGAACGTAATGGCAGAGTTCGAAAGTTCGCGTTCGTTTACCGACCGGATCTCACCGGATAGCACACGGCTATATCTTTTCCCGACGAACGAAAAGACTCGCGAGAAATACCCAGTGCGACGCCGATGCCGACGCGCAACGACGGTCCGTACACCGAGGGGATCAATATCGAGCGCGGCAGAGTTTTGATCCCCGTGAAAGAATCGAACTCTTCGATTGCACACGCAGTCGCGGCCGCGTTTCTCGAGCCGCGGCAACGCCAAGGGAGGAAGTTCGTTAATTTTTTCGTTCTCAAGCAAGCCGAAAGCAGACCCTCGGTCAAAACTTTCGTTTATCTTTCCGAGTTTCCTTTACGGCTACCGCGAAGCACATCAGTCGATGCCGTCGCGTTCATTTCAGGTGCAAGATTTGTTCGCGATTCTTAGGGCACATTTATGCGGCAGCGTCCCTATTTAGACTGCGAATTTTTATACGTTCGTGAGAAAAACGATTAGACGAGACAGAAAGCACGCGGATTATTTGGACATCCAAGAACCGGATAATTGAAACGTTTGAAAGATAACCCCGCGCGACACGTACCGATTGCAAGTAAAAAATCAAGCAGGATGTCGGGTGGTTCGTTAACGGAAAGAGCCGAGGGAGCAACCCCTCGGAACTTCCGTCTTGGCTTTTTCCACAGTTTGGTTGGCCGTCGACGACGAACCGAAGGAACGGTCGACGAAGATCGGGAACCGAGTCCAGCGACGAGAGCCGAAAGGGTAAGGCAGGCAAGCAAGCCGGGCTGCTGTCTTCGAATGGAACAGAGAGCGACGATCATTTTTGTGTTCGGCGAATCGTCGCTCGTTGACCGTCGCCGCGACGTTCGGTCGGCGCTAGGCGACCCTCGACGATCGTCAGCGACCATCAGCGAACGGAGGAGGCACGAGAAAGGAAGGCATAAAACGACATTGGTCCGGATCGGCACGTGCCACTCGATAAATCTGTCGGCAGCTGACACAGTAGGCAGGCTGCAGCCGGCTGCAGCGAGTGCCGCGAACGCAGCCTCCTCCGCCTCCCGGCTGCACTTGCGTTGGGGGCTTTCTTCGTCTTTCTCTTACAGAGACCGTGAACCGCTCCTGTCACTGTCATTTTTCTGTTCCCGTTCTCGTTGCTGTCATCCATTCCCACCAAAACGAAAAATACCCTGCGATCTTCGATTCCACCTTTCTAACTAGACCCGCGGACTTTACGCCTAAGTCGGATCAAAAGTCGGCCAACCGAAACGACCAACCCCGCGCAAAAATTAATCGTAGGACGACGATTCTTTTTTTCCAATCGAAGCTTGAAATCTTGATTTTACGTTCGTCACATCTTCGCCACCGCGACGATTGAAATCCGAGAACACGGACCCCACGGACTTTGTCAAATGTTCTTCGAGAATGCCGCTCTCATCCGAACAAAGTTCGATTTTCTCCCTTCAATTTTGTTAAAAGAGAAACGTCGCTACGATTTTCCTTCGCGTAGTTGGAAATGAAAACGCGATCGCGAATTCGTCAAAGAGGCGTCGTTGAACGGACTCGGTGCAATCGTTGCGCCAGAGTGTCCGTTTTTTTTTTTCATTTTCGAACGATCCAGGAGAGCTTGCACCCCAAGCGTCGGCGACGCCGAGTTCACCGGTGCTGCGTCGAAACATATGCTGGACGATCACGGACGACGGAAATCGTTCCTCCGACGTGGTTGCCGCTGATGCGACCCCTCTCACGGTGAAAACAAGAAGAAAAAAATATAACTCCCGCAGGAGGAATCCAACTGTTTCTCGAAGCTCACCGGTTTGGACATCGTCCGCCTCGTTTCTCCAGATCGCGTAGCATCGTCGCATATCGTTCTAATAAATTAGCTAGAACGAGATTATAAGCTCGTGGGAGAACGAGCGTAATCCGTGGCTAACGAGGAGTCGAACGGCGGATTGTTCTATCGTTGCGAATGGGAGGAAATTGGAAAACTTCTGGCGCCACTTTGCGGCGCTGGATGGAGCGAGAGAGAGAGAGGGAGAGAGAGAGAAAAAGAAGAAGAACGAATAGGATAAAACGATGCGTGTGCGCGCTCGTGTCTGTGCTTTTACTTGCACCTGTTCCACGGTGCTCTCGTGTTCGTACGTGTGCCCACCGTATTACGTTCCGCGTGTTACGTATCGCCTACAAAACAACAAGTAACACGTATGTAGAGTACACGCTTAATCGATCAGCGTGTTACTTGCGTCATTGGAGGACCGGAGACACGCTCCGCCGAGGTCTCTCTTTCACGACGGTGTGTGTGTGTGTGTCGTTGTCAGTTTCTTTCTCTCGCCGATAGTTTGCTCGTCACGCCCGGCAAGGGATCAAGTACATTACACTTGAAACGATTTTTCAGCCGATTTCCCCACCCCGAAGCTTAGATTTTTTTGTTATTCGATTAGTTGCTCGCTTATTCGTTCGAGCGACTCGGTGAAATTGCGTTCCCAAGACGTTTAGGGGCAGCGACGAGGAGAATAATGGTAATTCTAACTATACCGACCGAAAGAATTCATCGACCAACTTCGACCAACGATAACTCCGCGAGAAATCATCGTAGAACGATGACTTTTTCCTTTTTAAAGCAAAGCTTGAGATTTGTACTTTGGGACGATATTTCTGGAATTCTTTATCCAACAATTTTGGATAGTCAGGTTGGAAGTAGAAATGGACACAACTTGGGACGACGAGACACGATTGCGTCGCGACGTAACATGACGGACCTCTCGGTTCGTTGTTACAGTCGTAGATAATCAGCAATTTGAAAGAATTCACTGTATGGATAGATTTACCATTTTTCTCGTCGCTGTGCACCTTGATAGCAGTTTGAACAAATTGTGCGAATAAGTGTGAATCCGATTGAATCGAAGGAAACTGGGGAGAGCTCCACGGAGGATTTCCTTCGCGATCGCGACTGCCTCTATCCTCCCCTCCTCCCTCTCCCTTTCTTTCTCTCTCTCGCTCTGTCTCTCTTTCTCTCGCCCGTCTCTTCGTCTCTCGACACCGAAACGAACAAGGAGGCATACGGAGGCATACGGAGGTATAGGGAGGCGAATGTTGGCGCGAGTGCAACGCGCCATATTCTTTGTCCTATGACACGGCGAAGTTAAAGCTCCGCGCCGGCTAAATTTAAACGCAGCCGCCAGGGCTGAGTCTAAGACCGAGGCTGAGCAGCACCAGCCGCCAGAAACCAGAGCACGTGCTTCAACTAAGTGACGTGTGCCTTCTTCCTCCACACATCTCTCCTCCCTTCCTCGTCGCTGCTTCTTCGACCAACACCTTCTTCTTCGACAACTGGCTCCCTCGCTCTTACCCACGAATCCCTCTAGCCTCACCATCGCGTCCCCATGGATTTCGAACCGTTTCCTCTCTCGATATACCCCCCCAGCAACTGGTACAGACGCACGGTACTTTCATAATCGTTGAAAAGTTTCAGCGGACGGCTCGGTTGGGTCGAGGACGACGGAACGAAGGTGATAGAAAGGAAGCGACATTCGTTTCGTGGAAACCGAACGCGGTACGCGTGTACGAAGAAAACGCGGATGCTTCTAACCATCGGGCAACCATCGATCGATCGATTTTCCGTATGGCAGCCAGGCGTACGACCCAGAGGAGCTGGCACAAACATCCTGCACCTCACACGTGGCCCTAGCTGAGTGTAGAACACGTGTTTCCTCTCCTACCGAGACATCATGGAATAAATCGTACACGGGGTTCGGCCAGCCCCTTCGATACTTCATGGACAGAACGCCTTCTCCTCATCCTCCTTCCCTCCCTCTATATATATATTTAATTATTTTTATTATATATATATATTTGGTTCCATCTATCCATGTATCTATCTATCTTCGGTAGAGATTCAGAACGTCGTTGTTCGAAATAGGATAATTTCACAAGTCTCACGAATCGCAGCAAAAAGATCCGCGTATTTTCCTCTACGTCCGAGATCTGCTCTTTTTACGGCGAGAACACTCGAACAGTTTTCTAAAATACCGTGCTATAATACCATAGACTCATTAAAATGATTAAGCGACACATTACCGTCGCGGACGATTAAAAATAGTCTCTTTCTCTTGATCGTGAAACGTCGACAAACTAAAACTGATCAAAACTTAATAAACAAAAAAAGCGTAAATAGTTAAAGCTTTAATTTTTTTCTTTTCGAAAGTAAGAAACCCAAGATTTTTTAATTGTTTTATAATGCTTTAAACATTCAAAATTAAGATATTTAAATTAAATCGTCTTCGACGTATGGTCGAAGATGCGACCGATTTCGTCGAGTGTTGGGCTTCACGTTTCTTCGTCGTTCGCTCTTCTTTCGTTCTTGTTTAGGATCGTGCCCGGTCGAGAGATGTTCGAAAGAAACGGGCGAATACGAGGCGACACACGACGGGAGAGTCGTGGCGGGAGGGCGCCGATCATTGTCACCCTTCGACAACGACCCGTTCGCTGTGGACCCCACCGACTCTCTCGTCCCGTCTCGTCTCGTTTCGTATGATCTCGTCTTCCTGGATCGGGCCAACGCAACGAATGCCACGGAGAAGTGTTACAAGACTCGATACGTATAAAATAAACTGATTATAAACCATATAATATGGAAAATACTGTAGCGAAACTATTTTGGATGTAGAGCTAAAATGTTTCCGAGTGCGAAGGGTTGACTGTTCGGGGGACCATTAAATTTTGTATTTTCTTGATCAGCGGTGGTCAGTTTTAATTTCGGTCTTCTTCGCGGCCAAGTAAATCGAAAGCGAGTTCTCAGCGATTTTCGAAAAACCCGGTCGTAGAACGAAGGGGGTATATCGCGAGACAGAGGGTGAGAGAAGAAAACGAGGCGAAGAAACTGTTTCTACGCTCTTTGCCCCGTTCTTCCTAATGTAGGGAGGAGACTGAAACGCGATACTTGGCCGGCTACGGGACGTGAGGACGCGGAGACGAGGCTAGGCGAGGCGAGGCGAGGCGTGGCGAGGCAAGGCGAAACGAGGCAAGACGAGACGGCCGAGCGCGAGAGCGATTCTACTCGGGAGAGGAAGGCAGAATGAAAGCAACCTAGCAAAAAGAGAGGGAGAGAACGGTGGCGCGAAGGAAGTGGATCGGAAATAGAGAAAAACAAGAAGGGAGGAGAGGGCCCGTAGGTTGAGTGAACGCGTTCTTCAAGTGAGAGAGAGAGAGAGAGAAGAAAATTTTCAAACTTTTCCTCGATTCGTTACGTTTTTTTCTAAGCGAAACCGAGAGGCGGAGACGATGAAAAAGATAGAGGAGACAGAGGAGGACAAAGACCAGATAGAATAGAATCGTTGCGTTTTCTTTGGAATGGAAAAATGTTATCGCGACGAGCATCTCTTCGGGTAATCATCGCCCGTAATCGAAGATAACCCGTTAACCGTGGAAAACGAGTTAACTCGTCGTTCGTGGCTGGTCGCCTCTCCTGTACGATATTTTCCCGGTTTCGCTGATACGCTCGCGTTCGCGCAGATTCTGCATTGCTCGGATTCCTCGAGGAGACGCAAAACAAACCGTATCGCTCCCGGTCGTCCTTAATTAATTTACGGATTTACGATTCGAACGGCGTTTAAACGAAAGTCGCCGTCCGACTTATTAATTTGCAAAATTTACGCGACAACGGCAGCGGTAACGGATAAACCGGAGGCGGTAGGGTGTTGCCGGAGTTGTCGCGGTTAGTGGTAAATAGGACAAAAAACGATAGGACAATTGGAAGAAAAGTAGAGAAAAACAAGAGAAACGTATATTATAGGTAGAACAAAAATTGGGGAACGATAGAATGGTAGGACAAAAAAAGGAGTAGAAAAATTTGAAAGTAGAAATATAGAAAGAAAAAAAAGAGTAAAAGAGAGGCGAGAAACATTGAAGAAGAAGTAAAAGACGCGGGCAGCCGTCGCGGAGGGAGAAGGGATCCAGAAAAACGACCAACTCGACGAAGAAAAGTTGAGCGAAATAGAAGAAGATAACCCGGGGTTAAGGGGGCGAGAAAAAGAGCATAAGCGGGCAGAGTAAAAGGAAAATTAGAAGCGTCAAAGGGGGAGCGAGAGAGGGCGAGGAGAGGGGGAGAGAGAGAGAGAGAGAGAGGAGGGAGGAGCCGGCCGGGCGAAGGCAGAGACGACAGGAAAGCGAGTAGAAGAGGTAGATGACGAGATTTCGTGGAGGTGCGGGTTCGACTTCTCAAGGTGTTCGGGCTAGAAGAGGAAGAACCGAGAAGGAGAAGGAAGACGAGAAAGAGAGAAAGAGCGAAAGAGAGTGATCCGGTGGGGGCAGTCGCGACGCGGGGAGGGCCGCCGCGACGCCGGGCGTCCAGTGATCGCGCCTTAAAAGGTTCGACGCCGCACGCGCCCAACATCTGCCAGCTCGTTTCTCCTCTCTCCTCTTCGTCTGTTGAACGCGACGCGTACACACGCGAGTTTCATCGTTCTCTCTCTCCGTCTCTCTCTCTCTCTCTCGCGCGCGCGTCCGTTTCACTCTCGTTTTCCCTTTCTACGCAACGCGTGCAGGCGCCCCGACACGGAAACAGAGATGCTCATGGTGGAAAAGAGAACAAGTGAAAACGAGAGAAAGACGGGAAAGAGGGACGCGACGCGTAACGCCGAGTTCGAAGAAAGAGCCGAAGAGAGGACGTCGTGTGCTCCATGAGGAAAAAGTGATCGCGGGGATGCAATTGTCTTTTCTCGAAAAATAAAGAGATGATTTGTATCGATTTTATATCGAGCAAAGACATAGAAATGACGAGTGAAAGTAACGATCTGTGTTTCGTTATCCGATTGTTCGCCGCGTATTAGAGATCGTTTTTCAAATTATATATACATATATATGTATATAAATTCGATGAAACGAACTTTTTGAACAATATATAGTTTGCTTGAAAACAATTTTATTTTTTAAATGGCATACGCATAAAAGATCTGGAACGAATTTTATCAGCCTAATATATGTGCAATATGCGTCGGTATACTGTTTTGGGATTACCAAATATTTAATTATTCGGTGGTAAACCGAATAATTCAAATGTTTCGAATTCACCACGGTTATTCGTTTTACAGATTGAACGATCGGATTACTCGGGACCGGTTGCGCGCAGTAAAAGGAGCAGTGGAAGAGCGGCAGAGAGGAAAAAAGAGAGAAAGAAATAAAGAGAGCGAACGAGCGAGCGAGCAAGAGAGAGAGAGAGAGAGAGAGAGAGAGAGAGAGAGAGAGAGAGTTTGTCGGCTCGAATTTCGTGGTACTTGAACGGTTCGAGTACTCCTCGAGGAGACACCTCTATCTCTCGCACGTGGCCGATAGGACCACGTGGGCTTTTCGCCTACGTCATAGACCGAACCGACATCCATCCCATCGCGTATTGATTGAGAGTGGCCATGGTCGTTTCCATAGCGACGTTTCTTTTACCTGTACGCTCCTGCGCGCATACACGCGATACACCTTTTCGAGTACACACACCGGCGACCCGCATTACACGGAGAGAGAAAGAAACAGAGAGAGGGAGAGATAGAAATAGAGAGGGAGAGAGAGAGAGAGAGTGCTGCCGGCTTCGTACGTAGGTAGTGAAACCAGCGATAGAGTCGAGTCGCCGTCGAACGTGAATCAATCGAAACGTCTCGCTGCAATTGTTCTGTTTCGACAGATTGTTTGGAGAAAAGTTTTTTTACGAGTGGTGACTCTGAGGCACCGTTAAAAATTTTTTAAGAAAGAATATCTTGAATTAAAACGGCTTCGACCGTAAAAACGTTAATAAAGCGCTGAATCTATCGAGCTGGTCGAAATAACCGATTCGACACTTTGTTGTTCGAAGTTCTTTAGATTACGAAGACTTTTCTCCGCGTGAAATTATCGATTGGATATCTCGATCGAAGATTACGTTACATACAACGGAAATGTCACAAAATATATCCAGCCTTGTATAAACGATAAACCTGGTCGAAACAATGGTGAAACGCGTGCTGCCTGGTCCCAACGCTAGCATCGAAAGCGTAGGTAGGTGCGCGTGTCGTACCTGCGCGACGGCAGGCGTTAGCTTCCCCTCCGTTCTGCCGATCCATCTTTCCGTACCCCCATCAACCTGTCCCATCTACACGATGTATCGAGTGAATCCGGATCGAATCGCATCGCATCGGATCGGATCCGATCTGGGACTCTCGATAGAAATCTCTGGAGCGTGCACGCGTTGCCGTGCCACGCGTGCAAAATTTATAATCGACCCCACGGCGACGAAGCAGCGCGCATACCCCGTGCGTGTGACGCGCGCGGTTTCACCCTCTCCTTCTCCCGCCTTTTCCACATTTTCCACCATCTCCTCCTTATCATTCCTCTTTCTTCCTCTCACCTTTGTCCTACTACCAATGCCGCGACGTATTACCACCGGGGGTAGGAGGCCTTCCCGTCGATCTATTAGGTGCGCCAGATTGGTGATCCGATGTACCGCGTCAACCCTTAACCCGATTATCCTGGCTCCACGCAACTTTAAACAAATCGTCGTTAACGACCCTCTTCTATTTTTTTTTTTCGGCGAAAGTAACTTATTATTCAATAAGTATTATTTTAAAAGTGAAACACCTTAAGATAATGATAATAATAATACATATGGACTTGGTTTAGAACATAATAATAATAACGATCCCACAATGAATTATATATAATTTTATAATCAAAATATATTGCAGTATTCATTACAAATATTATAGTCTGATTAAGGGTTGTAATTGAAAACTTTTGAAAACTTGAACGTCGCGCACACGCCACTATTGTAAACGCTGTGTCAAGAACAGAAGGGAACAATGATCTTCTTGTTTAAGAACAGCGAACCAATCAGAAATCAATCGGAGAATTCGTACACGTTAAGCCGCGTAAGGTAAACGCGGATAGCACGTGCTATCAACACGTGGCGATCGTTGCGAAGGAGGGGTGACGACCAGAAGAGCGGGAGAGAAAAGAGAGATAGGGATAGATAGACAGATAGATAGATATAGAGGAAGAGATTGAGAGAAAGAGAGAGAACAGAGAGAGAGAGAGAGAGAGAGAGAGAGAGAGAGAGAGAGAGAGAGCAGAACGCGTTTTCTACCGCCTCGAACTTGAAAACACCGAAAATTCAGCTTCGACGAGTCCCATCGGAAACATGTAATGATCGTTCAGGTGATCGATTCCATCAAACGTGGCGGGTAAACGATACGCGAAGAGTACTTTTTGTTCGAATCGCGAGCGGACAGAGCTCTATATATTCGAAGAACGCGTCGCTGCGTGCACGTGTCATCGGCACGTGGCGAAGAAGGGCGCAGAGCGTGAAAACGATAGAGCCGGGTGGAAAGAGGAGAACCGACTTTCCGCATTTTCCGCGGAAACAAGCTATAGACAATGCTGCCAGCGTACGATAAATGGTACAGGGAACTTGCGTCAACGTTTCCTTCTTCGTTTACGTTTTAAAGGCGGCGCGCGATCGACTTTTGACGAGAACAGCGACGCGACACGTGTACGCCGCACGTGAGAGTAGGCGGAAGGAATCATCGGGAGTCTCGCTCCGTTCAGATTTGCGTCAATCGTGACCCCATACGGGGCTCAAAGACCAACCCTCTCGGCGGCCGCGTCGGCCAGCCAAGGGGAACGAGCGCGGAGCGACGCAATCCTTCGGAACCGCCCGGAAGATACGCGATTCAAAAGAAAAACAATCGCAACTTCCTGATTCACGCTCGCCAATCTAATTGATCGCGACGCAATTTTTCCGATTCACCTTGCTTGTTATGTCTCTTGAAATGTAATCTATGTTAAAGGCAAAGGCTGGAACGACGAACGAATGAAATTACAAAGTTAACTGTAAATTCAGTAAACGCTAGATTATCTTTAGAATAAATTTGGTCGAGGTGGAAATAGGATTCCAACGAAACGATTCTCTTCGAAATGAATTCTTTAACCTGTAAGACCTATAGCAACCGATTTTAGGGTAGCATAGCCGCGATTCACCTTTGCAAATCAGGATTGGAGCACGAAATTTTCAACGATGAAAATTTCATCTTCAATGAAAGGTGGAAAGAAGCCGATCGGAGTATGGTCGAACCGGGCCGAACGGAAACGAGAAAAATCCGGGAAAATTTCCAATTAGTCAAGTGTCGCGAAAGCGACACGGTTATTTCGCTAATATATTTTATCAGGGCTTTCCATTCCGGTTCTAAGTATACACGCCGTGTCGGTAAATTATTCAATCGAGCGTCAGAATTTTAGATTGTACGGATCAAATTAGTCAGCTCCTCGTCCCATTAAAAGATTCTCCCTCCCAGCCTCCCCCCTTCGCCGCCGCTTCTGTCGAATCCGTTTAAACGTTATTTCTAAATTCTGCTTTCGTTACCGAGTCTCCGACCGTAAACCCTGTAACAGCGGAATGTTTCCAGTCGCTGATTCATTTACACGACGGATTCATAACGAATCGATAACGAGTAACGGAATTACGAGAACACGTAGAGAGAGAGAGAGATTTCAAAGATTTCCGAATGCTCGTTTCGCCAACTTTAGGGTAGCTCGGACAGGCGAGCTCGGTCCGCGGGGAACGTGGACACGTATTAATTACAAGGTAGGTAGAGTCGCGGAACCGTGTAAACTTTTTCAAAAATCATCCCCGGCTCCTTTTTTCGCGCGGGCATAATATCTCGAAATTGTATGACGTCGGCGGTGGTCGGGCTCAGTTCTCAGGAAGGTTATCGATGAAACCGTTCCTTTCCGCTGGGTGGGTGGGAATCGATGCCGGCAGGGCGCCGTGCCCGATTTCCTCGTGGAATTTTTATGAACCTGCAGCTTTTCGGATACCGAGCCGAAAATATATCGAAGCCCGTTCAGGGAGACCAAACTTTGATTCCCGATCGCTGATTCTTTCAATGTCATCCGCTTTTCGATTAGATCCACCAGAGCCGGTCTCTGTCTTACGAAGGTTAAATCGATTTTCGAGTCGAGCGAGGGCAAATCCCAACAACGATTTTTGTACAGAGTATACACGGAGTATGTATTTAATTCGAATCGACAACGTGGTTGCGGCGTTGTTCGCGATCAAATTACGCGCACTCGATTCGTTATGAGGACAGGAAGAGAGTGTACTTTGGTGCTTGGTGAATTTCGAAACGTAGATTCGCGATCCCCAAAAATCGAATTCCGTCGGGTTTCTACACGGAGAGCTTGGGCCACAGGAGCCGGCCTACGAAAGAACGCGCACCGTTCGCCACACGTTCGGTGGCAATTCGGCGGCTCTATCAGATCTAGACTTATCGCGAGATCTCACGGAACCTGAACCTACGTAATAATAGTCGGTACAAAGAATCGCATGACCTCGCGGTAAAAAGAACCGCCCGGCACAATGTGGATTTCCGAATCTATGGAAATCAATGGGGCATGTGACCTAAACGTTGACTCTTTTCATTACTTACGAGACGCGTAGCCATCGGCGGAGGCAGCGGCGGCGGAGGCAGCGGCGGTGACGGCGGCGGCGACGGCGGTGGCGGTGGCGCGAGTCGAAATACTGAGCGGACCACGGTTCCGTGTAGTTTGATCCATTCAATCCGCTGGATCCGTTCGATCCGTTCGACGCATTCGATTCTTTCGAGACAGATCTCGGTGAACAGAAATATACATCGATTCTCTGCGAAATTTCGAGTGCTCGTTATTTCACGATCTTTATTTATTAATAAACGGAAGGAAGGAAGCAAAGCGACGTCGTCCGCATCGTTGCTTCCAGATTTCTGTTTTACCGATATGGCGCGAGTCGCTCTGTGTCTACGGTTGCATCGATACGCGCAGATGGCAGCATCTTGCAGAATTTTGCAACATTTTTTTCGGAACCAGTTTGTATTCCCACCAAATCTCTCGCATATATTGTTATTGACGAATTATTTTTTCTAAAGTTCCCAAATACAAAACCGAATTGTTACGTACGCGGGTAAAACGATTCCGCCTGTGTCTGCGAACAAAGCAGGCGATCCTCGCATCTGCTTTACAGTTTCTGTGCGTTCGAAAACTTGTAACGTTGCCATTAATCTCATCCGAGAGATGAACGAGGAAACGTTTTGCCGATTTCCTTGATCCCCATCCCTCGATGGACTCGCATGACTATATTTGCCAAACTTTCGATCGAGAATGATTACGATCATATCTTACTTCCATGCACCCCGCCACAGTAAATTTTCATGTGTGGACATCATGTTCGGTATCAGTAATTGCAATATATATGTATATATAATTTATGATGAAAATCAAATGAAATCTTTACCCTGCACTAGCTTCTATGTACGACTCCAAAACTTTTGCGTACAACGGTGCAAGGTGCATTGGAATTTCTATTACCGAATGGTCGCAACATTGTCTGTTTAACAGCGTCTTTTTAATTATCGCGAGATTACTGTGATATTCGATTGTGCGTATTCAACTTCGGCGCTCGTCGTGTTTTATTTCGTCACGCGACGCTGAAGCAACAAACAATTAAGTCAATCCATTTGTTATTACCTTCACCAAATCCTATTGGATCCACCGAGAACGACTCGCGTCTCGAAGAGGTTATTTATCAGACGCAGTTCGCGGTTACCATTTAATGTGTATCTCGAGAACACGGTTGTTTCCCGAATTTCATCGAATTAAAGCTGCTCCCTGTCATCGGACGGGAGTCGCTGAGCGACCAACAACGAACAAATGCGAAACGGTCATCCTGAAACGACCCTTATCGTTCTAACAAAAAAAAAGGAATCGATAGAAGAAAAACCACGCGATAAGTTCAACGATCATCCAACGACGAATTAGGCATGACAGAGAAAGAAGGAAACTGTCTAGCGATTCTGTTCGACTTTGAATAGGACCTGTCATTTTTTTCGGACATTCCTGCGTTAGAAGAATCAATATCATCTCTCGCGAGGCGAAAAACCTGCTGCTGGTCTATCGAGTTCGCGAAACGCTCGCGCGAAGCTCCAAGTTCAACACGCAGAACCATCGATATTCCCGAGTAATTGAAGCATCGCCGAGAGCGAGCTTTTTTATCTCTCGTGAAAACTGTGAACGCTTCTTGCGCGCGAGCACGCCCATACAACTGTCTGAGTATTTGCGGTTGTTCGCAGTGTTGCGTACGGCACACGGACGCGTACGTGTTTGCGTGCGCGCTCGCCCGTCTGTACACGTCCGAGCCGAGCGCGTGGACAGCGTGTGCGTGCATACGCGCGCGCGCGCGCGCGCGTGTGTGTGTGTGTGAAGGCCATGTTAACAGACTGTAAGTCAACGGATCAGTTCGGAAACAACGAAAGTAGAATGAAATTTACTTACAATATTCACCGGCTTGTCCGCGGCTCCTACAGAGCTTTCCTGCGCAATTATTTCACTCTCCACATTATTACGTCCACGATGCGAGAGGACAAAAAAAAGGGACGGCGAGAGAGCGAGTTTGATCAAAAGCACAATTTTCGTGACGTCATCGGTGGCCGGGCATGCGCGGTCCGATTTCGGTGTTTTTCCATTTACCGCGGAAACACGTGTGCGTTTGTCGGTTGTTTTTCCCCTCTTTTTATCCTCTCTCGTACGCCAACAGGCTTTCTCGTATATCTACGGACGTTCGACACCGAGGAACACTACATCGCTAAGAAACACGCGACATTATCGCGACGACGCGGTTATCGCCCGTTGCGAATTTCGTGTGCGATTATTCGCGAGAGCCAGCAACGGCTGCCGACATCTATCCATCCACTCCCACTTGTTAAGTGACGTACACTGACGTCATCGATAGTTTACCTTGAAGCATGACATTGAGTTCCATGCTGGCCAATAGACAAGATCAAGTTCCCTGTTGCAAACGATGGTGTCGTGATCGTGCTAATTTACGATGTCCTGTACACAAAAATTCATTATGATTCAATTCACATTCAAAATGAATTCGCATAATTTAAACCTATATTAATCAATTTACTCACCTATACATACGTATCAATGTCAAATACAATATTCTCAGCAACAACGATTCGCGGTGGTTTTTCGTTGAAAAATCTGACACCGCGTTAACATTGTCTAACATTGTTTTAAATTTAAATTTACACCCTATAAAATGTTGCTACGGTTCATTCCGCCCGAGATCACTGAACATAAGCGCTTCATATTTGAATTCCCCACAGGAAAAGTTCCTAGATCTGTTAACACAGCCGAATGTTAAATTCAGGTCTGCCAACGAGAGTCCATCGGAGTTAAACTATTGGAAAGTCTTTTGAGTATCCCTCTTAACCTTAATATTTTCCGTATTTTTAAATTGTTATCTTTGCTTGTATACACCATGGTATACTAATTAACAGTCACTGATATATTCTTGTAATCAAAGGGCGCATCGTATTAAATGTAACAAACATTACGGTATTATTGAATTCAGTTCCTGTGTCACGGAATAATGTCTGACGGTGGGTTCATATTGATAAAAATATAACCTATTATAATGTTTTAATACAAAAATTATCCTTCGTTAGAGGAAGTAATTCGTCGAAGATTACTCATCGATGGCGATGGAACCGGTGATGATCGTAGGATAAACATGCTTTTGAAATCGTTCATAAAATGGGTTAACAATCCGGATGTGGATAACATGTTACACGAGAGAATGCTATCGCAGCTTGCTCAATGCGAATTTGCGCAGAAGAAGTCCAGGTTGGTCTCGAATATGAGTCAAGATGAATTAAAAAGCTACGAAATGTTGTCGAAAGAGATAGAAGTACAAATAGAAGAAGCCAAGAGTGATATTGAAAAAACAAAGGCAGAACTACAAGAGGCGAAGCGCGTGAGGAAAAACAGAATCGAATATGATGTATTAGCGAAAGTTATAAACGAGCAACCTGATAGAGTAGAAACAAATTTGAAATTGTCAACTCTTCGTGAAGAATTGGGTAGATTGAAGGTATATGAAATTTTCATTGTACGTTGAAACAAATGCTATTTAGAAAAGAAACTAATAGAATAATATTTTAATGTGCAGGAAAAGTCTGAGCAATTGGAACACAAATTGGAAATGAGGCGTAAGCAATTCCATGTATTGATATCATCTATACATTCTTTGCAAGGAATGTTGGACGAATGTGACAAAGAAATAATGGATGTGAGTTTAGAAAATTATGAAGACACTGATACTCCAACGCCTCCCAAATCTGACACATTGTGATCTAAATGTATATCGTGTACCTAAATGTATGTTTAAGTTTATATAATTTTTTAAACAAGTATTTACTTCAACTTCTACTACCCCCTAAAGCACATAATATAATTTTTCTTACAAGTAGTAAATAAAAAATGAAAAGGATATTAATAATGAATGTTATGTACTTAAAAAATATGTTTACCTAACATATATAGTGTATTATCCAATTTTTAATTTCAATTTGGAAGTTTTGGGAACATGTCTGATTGTTAAAGACAATCTCACATCTCGTTGCAATGTTTGTCCCTCTGTAAATACGTCATTGCATATATTTAAATTTTTTACTGAAGTCGACGAAATAATGTCTGTATCCCTCTCCGCAATCGAATGTAAATAATGATGGTACAAATCTCCTTGGAGAATTAACAAGCTTCTACGTTCTAGTAGAAAACTGAATTCTAAAGAACGTTGATGTATCTAGAAAAACGAAAACATTCAGAAAATGTTAGGCTAATCAATTCTTCGTATAAGTTTAAAATACTACAATTGTTACAACCTCCGAGCTGTCTGAATGTTTGTAAAAATCAAGAAGAGTATGAGATCCACAGCTAATGGTTGTTACAATAGGATGAAACATTGGGCCATCAGTGTGAGCCTAAAAAATGTCAATATATATGAAAACTTTTTTCTACACTAATAAAATATATACATATATATGTGCGTAACGACTTTCGTATACCATTATCCCTTGTCCAGGCAAATATTCGTTAATCAACACATGATTGGGTAATTTATTTGTTTCAAAAATATTGCAGTTCGATACCTTGTTAATGTACTTTTGAAGCCACTGAAAATTTATTGTTAGAATAATTTTCTCTAAATTGTCTTTCTATGTCCTTCTTTTTAAGTACATACGCCTGGTATATCTTCTGCTATCATACCTTTGGGGTGCGGTATACCACCCCAATTTTGTAGCCTACGATGACTTAACTGGGTCCACTTTGGCAATGGAACATTCTTAACATGCTTTACAATTTCTAATTCTTCCTCTTTATTTATAAAGTTCGGTATATAAATAGCTAAATTTGGTACCTGTAATAAGTAAAACATTACAGAATTTAAAATGTATAACCTTCACTATAAAAATAAACAGTATAAATGTGAACCTCTGACACCACATTTTTATTATATTTATTGTTATTATCCATGTCGTAATAGGCAAAGTTATCTAATTGTACAAACAATTAAGAAGTTTTTGGTCAACGATGATAAGTAAGGTCTGTTTGTGAATACGGTTATTCGGATTCTGTAAACAAAGAAAAATGTTGAGAAAACGGTATACATACTTCTTTTTTTTAACAAAGCTGTATGTACACATTAAAAAATATATGTATTTACAATTGCTTGATATATATTGAAGATTAGGTATATAACCTTGCGATAAATATTAATTGTTAGAATTATCAAATTAATGTACAGTTTATGAATAATATTTAACTGATCATTTAAGATTTAAACTATTTTGATAAAAAGAGAGATGAAATCACATATAATTGAATGTTTTCCACATCGGTGTAGAAAGTATTCTTTTACGTATTGCATGTGACAACGAACACGCTATTAATCGTTGAGCTATATTACGTACGCACGTACGTATTTGCATAAAATCAATTCTATCCGCGAAACAATTCTCCATGTTTTCATGCGAAAAACCACACCTTTTCAGAAATATAAATTAACCAAAGTAATTCAACATTATTTATATGTACAAGAAAAAAGGGCAGGATGGATAAGAATCGTATAATAGATCAGATGGACAACAAAAATTTAAAACTTATTCATCAGGTATAGTTTGGAAATATACATATACACGTATTGCATAGTGAATACCATGTATAAAAATTTGTTTGTAGTTTCTTATAGACCATAATCTTGAGAATACTGCTGAAACATTACTAATTGAGGTTGAATCGCGCAGTTTTAAGAGTACCTCAACAGATAAAAGGATTTTATTGAGTTTCAATTCGGGAGACTGGAGAACCTTTTTTAATGTATATAATAGCCATATTCAAACAGATAATTGTATAATACAACTTCTAAAAAAATTATGTTCTTTTAGATCTGGAATTCATTGATATCTGAAAATGTTAAACAAACCAAATCATATAAAGTCTTGACGTTGAATCTGTATGTTTATTTTATAATGTTATCGAAACATAAAATGGTTTTACATTCATTTGAAGAGCAAGGTAATATGGAATTCTATTTCATATTAAATAGAATGTCATAATTAATTCAAGTCATTTTTATAGATAAAATGCAAGCAGAAACAATGAAATCTACAACATCTTTGAATCGTGATGGTTTAGAGAATCAAGAGGTAACATTAGTTTGTAACATAATACAATTTTAGGGAATTGCTATTTGAAAAGCTATAGTATATACAATATAGTATATTTTTACTGAAACTATAGGACAATGCTATAAGCTTAATGATAATTGATTAACTGTTGATAATATACAGAATCTTATGACTAAATTAAAAGAGGATATGCACGAGTGTATGGAACTGTTACGAGGGTTTTTAAATACGTCTGGTAAAGAACTGGAAAATGATACAGAATTGAGATCCTTAATTACACTAGCGTTTACCAAGGAACCACTCGCAGAATTAAGCACATCTAAAGCATTTGGAAACAGTTGGATGAGAGAATTAACTGAAAATTTGATTTCGTTTGTTGAGAACTATAAACAACAAGTAAGTAAAGTAAATAAATCACTTATACTGAGAATTATATTTAATTCTTCAACCTTAAGAATTTCAGCGATCTGAAACACAATGATATAAATTTGGAGAACAAAGATTCTACTGCCAATGTAATACCTAAAAGAAGAAATGTACCAATTATACCAAATGATAGAAACATTCCACTATTTATAGAAGACGACGAACTCGATGAGGAGTATAGTTTATCTGATAATACAAAATATACACGAAAATCAAAGTTAGTAACAATGGCACACTATTTCTCATAGTAACTGCAAGTTTCATAGTAACATTTAAATACGCTGTATAACGTTTCATTTGGATACAGAAGCGTGCAGACAATATCAACGATTTATTCTACAGACGATGATTTGCATTCGTCGCTTTTAAGAAGTAATAAAAAGTTAATGCTGTATAGTCAGGAATTAACTGTAACAAAATCCCACTTATCTATTGTTCAATCCAATTATGAGAAGTTAAAGAAACGATTTCATAAGCTGCATGCTGATTATCATAAATTAATGAGCATTGCCAGAGTTTTAACGAACGTTTTAGAAAACTCGGTGAAGGGCCAAACTATCGACTTCCAAGCCATGTTAGAGTCCTGCATTAAAATCTTTCCAGATTTATTTAATCAAAATGTAAGAAACAATTTATATGTAAGTAGAATTGTAACAAACGACTACATTAATATACGTACGTGTGTAGAATTATATTATTATCATCTGTTTTATTTGTACAGTGTTCTTCGGAAGCGATGTTAGAGAAATGTAATTCCGAGATGAAAGTAATTAAGCAATCGATGCCGGATATTTCGCCTGTACCTCCAAAATCGTTAAATTTTAAGAAAATTAAGTTACATCTAATAAATGGAAGTATCAGAACTAAATTGTTACTATTACAAGCATTAAGAAGGGTAAAGTATAATAACTATTTACCAATTAATATTAAATGGTATTGAATTTGTTTAAATAAATATACGATATTACATTAGAAAGTTACATGCGGACAACTTGAAGAAAGAGAGGAAGCATTGCACGAGTACATAAGTAAAGACCTCTTAGGGCTTTATGGGCGAATTGCAAACTATAAAGGTACATCTATTCTACCGTATTTATTAACTCCGGACAACATCAGTATGCCTCATCCATTGCAACAATCAACCACGAGATTATTAAACGCCTTAGCATCGTTTAGATGTGGACGAGATTATTTGTCGTTTGATTCTACTGTAGTCGATGCGGTATGTTAGATCCAAGTATCTGAACTGTTATTCAAGTATATAATAATCTTAATATTTATTAATAAAATCAATGCTTTAGGTATTCAAGTGCCTAAATAATACTTATGATAACGACATAGATACATTTACGTGTAATATGATTATTGCGATGCTGCAAAAATTATCATTACGCAAACAGCAAAGGATATATATGATAGAAAATGGATTAGTAGAATGGTTGATCCGTCATTTACATGTCCATTACCGCATTATGGATTCTTACCGATTGGAATATGCTACAGCACTGTTAATGAATCTGTCATTGCATCAAATTGCTCGAAGAAGAGCGGCCACTTTGGCATCTTTACTTGTATCAACGTTAACTAATTTGCTTTTAACGGATCGTTCCTCCGTAAGCGATAAAATTCAATCATATATTTTATTTTATGCAAAATAGGCAACTCTAGCTGTAATTCTAATGTTGAATACGTGTTAGATTTTGCCATATATTACTGGAGCGTTAAATCATTTTTTAACAAATCATGAAATTAACGAAGAAGCTAAGAAAATGAAGTTCTCATCTGTATTAGAACAGTATGGTAAATACAAAGACGGTGAAATAAGGTAAATTAGATATATGCTCTCCGTAAATCTTCCTAATTACTATAATTGATAGAATTAGTAGACTTAGTAGAACTAAAGTAAACAAAATTGAACGATATTATAACAGGGAGCACTTGGAACACATTTTGAAAATTCACAAAGGTGAAATTATGATTAAAACAGAAATTGAGGAAATTGCAGACAACGATGAAGTACGTAGTGATTTTTCCATTGACCCATTTAATAAGATTATCATGATCATAAACATGATGTCTTCTTTCAGGAAGAATTCGATGTCGTGGAAAATGAGTTGGAAGAAAATGACCCGGTGAAGAATAGCTATGACGAATTGTTTGGAGAAACGTTGCTTGCATCATACTATACTACATTCCCGAAGACTTTTAATGACAAAGAAATCAATTCGAAAATATCGTCGCATACTTTCATGCACTGTGCTGAAGAACAAATGAAAAGCTTGCAATATGAATATGCATCCATATCAAATGAACAAAATTTGGAAAGGTATTATTGTATTGTCGGTACAGCAATTATCATCTTTGTAGTATTTAATGAAATCGTTGCCTTTCGAGAAGATTCGTAGATGAAAAGTATCACGTAAAGAACAGAAACAATATCATGGTGGTACAGGAACATGTGAAAGAAACATATTTAAGCTCAACGTTAGAGGCACCCAAACTAGTTTCATTGCACAAGGTATTCAATTTCTTTGATTCCAGAATGCCGCGTTTACATCGAAACGCATCCAATGGAATTTTTATACATTCAACGAATATTTTATTATTTCGCTACTTTGCTTTTTCATTATTGTGTTATCACATTTATGTGTTTAAGGCCCAACAAATGAATAAGCCGAGAATAAATGAAAAATGCAGTTCTTCTTCCGAAGCAAGAACTACTTTAGAAAGTTCTGCATTCCTAAGGAACAATTGCACACAAAGAAATTTGATAAAGTTCAATAGACAAATTAATGAAAATCCATCGAATGATAAAAAGTTCCGAAATACTAGTAATGTAAATGCATATTTAAGAATGGAAAACGATACGATTTCTGCACGTGATGATTGTGAAAGTGCCGAATACTTGTATACAAGTCATTTGTTAAAGTTCGTAGTTCTTTGTAAAACATAATCGCGTTATGACGAGATGTATTTTAGCAATTTGATTTCGATTCACCGTTACGCTATTTTCATGATATTTTCCTGCGACTAATGACGTGTAGATACATAATCAAATTTCATTTTATAATTTTTAATAGGAAAGGTACTAATACAACGCTTCCATCTTCGATAAACTTGGATGAGAATGATGTTGAAAGTGTAGCCAATTCAACAGGTGAGGTTATTTTATATCTAGATTCTGTAGCATTGATATAGTTTTCTAAAATTGAAACTACGATGAATGAGAACGTGCAGTTTTTAGTAGAGTAGCTATTTACTAAATAAGTTCGAAATAGTGAAAGCACTGCAACTTTCTTTTGTAAGTACATGTGTTCGTAAACATGAGAAATTGGAGCAAGTGAATGAAAGCAACAATTGCGCGTTCGGGTGACATGCATTTAATTATACATACTTTAATGACAGTCCAGCTTTAATCACCGTGTGAAAAGAAATTGATTGAAATGAATGAGATTTTATCGAACGGTTGTACAATATGTATTACAGAGATTACGATATGTGGAATTCGTAGGTAAGGTTGCAGTGCTTTAGGGATGGCTTTACAGTTTGTAATGTTGAACGAGCAAGAACTTAGAATTATGAATATGGATTAAACGGTCGTTATAATTTTTCAGTCATGGAGAAACTGAGCAGTATAGCGTCGCTGTGAGTCAAAATAGAAACATTAGAGCGCACTGTTTATTCATGAAATTATGCACGCTGCACCATCTCCGAATCACGCACAATTATACCTATTTTCCAACGGAGGTTTCAATATGTTCACATAGTATATTCGCTATATGAAATTTGATATTTTGTTCGTTGGCATCTATTGTTGCGTTCAATGCTGCTAAAACTGATTTTTTTGTAGGAACGCCAGTGATGACAATAAGATTGTAAGCGGCAATAGTTGTTACACTCAGGAAATCGATCTTGACACGGAAAATGCGTTTCTGGCAAAACCAAAGCTCCCTAGAACACCTCAATAATTTTTCTTGTTCTAATCTTTATTTATCATTTTTTACCGTAAAAAGATCGAGCTGATGAAAATTACGGTCACGTTCGCACACTTATTTCAGATAACTTTATTTTAAACAACGTATAAACAACAATGTGATTTTCATTAGGTTTAAATAGGCATACAATAAATATGTACAAAATACAATATGTTCATCACATTTCTCACAGAGAGACACGAAAAAGGCAGAAAACCGAAGACTGTTAATAATAACCAGAATATATGGTTCCATGTCCGGGGACGTGTCCACTACTGCTGCGGTATCTCCTGAGCATATGGCTGTCTGCGTAGCTGTTGCCATTGTAAGCACCATGTAAACTCGGCATTGTGGCATAAGCAGCGGAAGAGCTGCCTGGGTAGCTGATATAACTTGGTTTACCCTTGTAATTTGCAGCAGATTTAGTTGAGTAGGATGGTGCCCTATCCCCGAGATAACTTTGGGCGCTATAGCTGCCCGGCCTGCTGTCTTTAAACGTTGTTGCCTTACCTTTTCCGTAATTACCATAATTACCGTAATTACCAAACGAATAGTCAGGCTCTGGTTCCTTTGAAAGATAGTTGAAGCCAGCATTGAGGGCATAGTCTCCCAGGTACTTGTTATATTTGCTATACTTGCCCGTACTCACTGTACCGTATTGGGATACATCCGAGGTACCCCTCAAGTTACCGAGCAGAGTGCTACTACTGGCAGACATCGGCAGGTACATCGAAGAAACGTAATCTCTTGCCCCGTTTCCATGACTGCCTCGCACGTAGCGGGTTTCGGGATGAAGAGAGTAAACGTCGTTCGCATATTTGCCGTTACCAGCTCCGAATACGCTTTCCTTGTGTTTCCCGTAAGAGTAATCTGTGCTAGGACTGTTCAATAAGCTGGGAAGTTCTCTGGTAAATGTTTGATCGCCGTCCATGTATCCCCCTGTGGCCGTCGTGTGGCTCCTGAATGCGTCCGTGGAATAGTCTCTGAAAGGTGAACTTTCAGATGTCAGTCCAGGAAAATTGCCAGTGTTGGTGGCTCCAGGTAAATTGTCGGAGAATCTCATATATTCTGGACTTTTGTGTTTGCTGTTGGAGAATGACATTGCCTGGCCGAACTCGGACCCCGTTTGATCCATACTTTGAGCATATCCGCCAAATGTCGAATCTCCGTTGTTGTTGTTGTTGTTCGCGTTCGCGTAGCTCTCGAACGACGATTGGATAGGATCGTTCATAAAATAGGAGCTGGCGCCAAGATTGTCCCGTACATTGCTAGAAAATCCTTGGAAGCCAGGATTGTGCGCGTTCTGCGAAAATCCGCTGTAAGAATTGCCTCTCAGACTTTCTTCAAGGCTGGTTTGGCTTCGACCGTTACTCAGCGAGTGTCCGCTAGTCCCGGCTGAATAAAGTTCCGTGTTCTCTCTGTGGCCGTCTTTAATGATGTTGCTGTTGTACTCAAACGCATTGTCCCCTGTTATCGAATAGCCTGCGTTAGACAAAGGTTACTTGAGAATTTATCATTTAGCAGAACTTTTCTCAAATTTTCTCGACGCGAATACGTACTGGTGACCGGTGGTTCAGCGCGCACTAACAAGATGCTGCCAAAGATCACCGTCTTCTAAAATCAACATACAACGCTATAGACGATTAAACTATATATATATATATTTTTTTTTTCTTTCTTTCAATTAATCTCGTTCAACACTCAGACTTATCGTACTCACAAGCGAAATGATTTTCGCCATGACAGGGGAGGTCCTAGATTAGACAACGACGAGCTACGTGCTACGAACCCGCTGCGAAGCCGGCGTTCCTTTACTAAATTCGAACTATACACATACTGGCATGTGAATCTGTTCCTTACGGTTTTATACTCCTAGGAATCCCTCCTCGCTCGTAAAAAGGTAAAAGCGATCTTGATGTGCACATACTGATAGAACATTGGTTGGTACTCGACCATACAGAGCAGGGAGAAAGAGTCAACCTGATTTAACTCTTCACTTTTACAGGGAAAGCAATGGGTCAGTCGTGTGCCTGGCTATTCATAGTGAACTATGAGCGGCATGACCTACCTAGGAGTAATTAGACTTTTTAATACACGTAGAAAAGTGTCCCTTTCACGAGGTACCAGTTACGAGATTACATCGCCATTGCCATTGCCATTGCCATTGCCATTGCCATTGCCACTGCCACTGCCATTGTCATCGCCATCGCCATCGTGTAGCTAAAGGATATATACAAGCGAATATTTTCAAACTCCTTATTCTGGATTGAGATTAAAGTTATTATCGATATCTTGAATTTTCCTAATTTACTTTGGGACACTTGCTCTTCAGTTTTTTACATTTCCACGTATACTTAGTCCGATCAAAGATCCTTTCGCATAAAGATACATGCATACGTTCACGATGACCTAATTTCTATATATTATCAATTAGCATTGTCGAGTTTTACAGATATGTATTTGTTACGGTACGTGGATAGATAGCTTTCGTTCGTGAAACGAAAGTAAATTATATTACATGGGTATTCTGAATCCTATAGTAATCACTTGAAATGGACGCGAAGAGAAATGGAAGCCCTGTAAAAGAAGGGACATGCATTGAACACGATGGAAAATGTAGATCACAATAGGGAATTGAGTAATTCTTGTTAGGTTTACATCATTGTTTGCACGCCGAGAAGTCGAGAATCTCGGTTCTATTTACGCGATTTCGTCGTTATCTTTAACGGTACAATGGCATCGTCCTGGATTGTCGTATGGACCGGTTCGAAATACGAAAGAAATTTACGTTTCCCGATTACTCCGTTTACCAAGAATCATATTCTTTTATTCTTTCCAAGGATAAAGAGAAAAACAACTATTTTCGCGGCTGGTTAGTGAGAATAACTCCTTAAGGCCAGCCTACTTAAAACTCGACGTGCTCCTATTTTAAAGCGCGCCGATAGAAAATGCTCGAAGAGATCTCACCAAGGCGAGGGATCGAAATTCGTAAACATCGGAAAGAGTGTACCGAAGCGAGGATCGACGCAGTTCTACGAGGCTCGACGAGCCTCGCATCCTGCATAAAACGCAGGAGCACCATGAATACAAATCACATTTCGTCTGAAGGAAAGTTTCTCTCCCTCTATCCAGTCGAATCTGTTGTAAGGTCTATCAAAAGACGCGCTCATCTGCAAAATGCGTCTGGAAATGTCGGTCATCCAAAATGCAATGTTCTCTTTGATTTTGCAAATTCAAATGCTCGAATAACATTGACCTCAATCGATTGCTAAAATATAATGAATAATATATACATATACGTAAGTTTTGGTACAAGTAGTATCTGCTTCTTTTTGTCGTATGTAGATCAAGAAAGAATGATTGTACGTTACGCCGGAACATGAAAGCCAGAATGACTTTGTCCGTGCATACACCCTTGTCATTGGTCATTATCTTTTGCAATGCTTTCTACTTTCCACACACGCGCCTCATTAAAACGTACGTCGACCGTGAGGCAATCAGGCGAATTCAAATGCGTTAATGACCATGGCCTAGGACAATGATTTAGCCCCTAGCCATAGGCAACCAGAAGTATTTCGTTGCAATTATGTATTACATGCTGGACCGCAATTTGGTTTACCAGATTTCAGACGTAGACGGTAGAAAAGGTTTCACATCTACTCTCGAAATCTGTGCCGATGTCGCTATTTCCTCGTTTCGCTACACAGAGAAATTGCTATAGGAATAACATTGAAACAATATATTTAAAAATTTCTGTTCGCGTGTTGTTCAGTACCTCTTCCGGTAATTTGCCTTGCATATCGCATGCCGCATGTCGCATTATTGCATTACGAGGTATATAGGTGCCCTATGTCGTCGTGGAATAGTAAAAGTTACGTACGCGTAACAACGTAAAGTACAATGCAAAGAAAGTAAAATGAAAATGGAAAGTGGACGTTAAACTAATTCCAAACGGGCACCTCTTTCGCGTCGTTGCATACATAATAAATCGTCGCGTTCCTTGTAAATATCCGATGATTTCGTATAACTTCGGTTTCATCTTGCTATTATCAGAATAGTGTTTTCTTCGATCTAATGATAAACACATTCTTTTATCGTCGTTGAAAATTCTTTTCCACATTGAATACTTTGTGAAAGAATCCGGTACAATTCAACGTGTTTTGCGCACAGTGTACAACAGGTACAATGCAGTGGCGCAGGACGCAGGTGCGTTATACTTTCGAGGCCAGAAAGATGTCTGCTGCGAAAGTTGAACCGGTATGTGGTAATACCAGTTGCTAATACTTCGCGATCTATCTAATATTCTTTGGATACTGGATTTTGCTTCGAAATCGGTCCGCGTTAATTAAGTAAATATAATCGGTGCAACGTCGACCGAGGAAAACTAATAATTTCGTTCTTCTCTCTTGACTGAAATCGAATTTCCGCGCACGAAATTATGTAGCATTGTCGCCTGCGCAATGAATGAAAACATCCTTCTTGAATGCGTTCAACTTTATAAATATTATAAACCGTGCATATATTTCCTATTGCATGGATGTATATGTATGTATTCACTGAATGTTACGCATATGTCAAAATCAACCGCATCAGTATTTTTCGGTGAGATCTTGGTCTTCTTGTCACCAATTCGCTGAGGAAAATTATGAAATCAAAACTCTGCATTCATGTTCCAATTGTATTTATTTAACCGTTAGATTCTAACGTATTCGTATCCTCGCTGTCAGTTATTACATATTTCATTCGAATAAGACAGTTATTGTAAACTAACGTCATAATCACAAATAATGTCAAAACGTAACGCTGTTACGCATACACCTGCTTTATTGTCGTATTCTTCAGTGATAGCAAGCACTAGGTTAAACAATTTGTTACGAACCAACTGATACAGTGCTGTGTTCGCAATACTACGAGGCGCCAAGTTGCTGTTATCTGTCTAAATAAGTGGCTGTTTTACCTGTCAAAACAAACATGTGTTTGCGTAAGTATATAAATGACAAAACCGTATAAAAATTTATCGCTAGAGTCTCTATAATCTAATTGTGAATCACGTACTCGTATACTAATCGTATACTAATTAATAGACTACAACAATAACTGTTTTTCTTTACAGTCAGTACTAGTACACCAAATAGTTTGGAATATCGTTATTTTCCTACTACAAGGTCTCGTGTTAAGTTACGTATAAAAGCTGAACATGATGCAAGAATATGTTTACGTACTCATTTGGGTTCTGATTCTAACATGTATGAGGTATGTTACACTTTCTATGTACGTGGACGTATCAACATTCCGGTATGCCTTTCTATAAACATTTAGAATCTTATTGTTTAGATTGTTATTGGAGGATGGTCAAATACTATGTCAGCGTTAAAGAAAAATAGTAGAGAACCCGCAATCGTGGAAGTCGAAACCAAAGATATATTAAATGCTAATCACTTGTGCGATATTTGGATACAGTAAGGATTTTAAATTTTTCCATACTTTCTACAGAAAAAGAGATCAAGTGGCAAAGTTTAAGTTTACATTGATATGTGTGTAAATATTTACAGGTGGCTATGCGATGGACTGTTGAACGTGGGTCGTCAGAATGGTGAAGTCTTTATGTCGTACAAAGACCCAAATCCATTTGTTATAAATTATATAGGAGTCGGTACAGCATGGGGTGCTACAGGAGAATTTTTCATAGAAGGTGCCCCTTTTTAAACTAATTTACAAACTCATATCAGAAAATACATTTGTCTTTCTATTTTAGAATCGCAATGCACTGGTGCAGCCATCAGACAACAAGTGGTCGACACATCTAGCTTATGGATAGATTATAACGAAACCCTTGGGCTTCCACGAAATGTTACCGATGTTACGAAAAATGACTTGTATGTAGGTCGTACTCATCACAGAGATTCACTTGTACCTGGAAGCGTAAGGAATAACGTGTGTACAGTCGCGTGGGGTGGTTTTGCACACGATAAGAAAGAATTTCAAGTATTGTGCGCTGAAAATGTGAGCTGGGTACAATCATGGGATGGCACTGTTCCGTTGAACGCTCTTCCTGCTGGCGAATCGGAGGATGGTTATGCGCTGTTCATAGGGAGAGTTTTTTACAAAGGCATATATTACGTCGGGAAAATTCAGCCGAATCACCAAGTTTGTTATGTACCTATAGATGGCAGGGAAGAATCTTATACAAATTACGAAACTTTAGTTATTTGCGATATCGAAGAACATATTGGCAGATAAAAATTGCGTTCGCTGAATCTGAGAATGAGTTCTGTGTATTTAAATATTTTCCATTGTTTTTTCATGTGAAATCTAAAATATTTTTGCTGTTGTACTCAATTGTTCTGAAACCGATGTAATCAAAGAATCTTTAAAGTTCGGAAATAATACAAATACATGCAATGCATCGGAAAAGTTTTCAGATCATATTCCTATCCTTTATCCTGGTTCGCTTGAACGCGCGGCAATGTGTACAGACTTGTAAACGCACGCGCACAGGAAACTGGCTTGAAAAGCTGCGTCTACATATATTATAGTATGTGTAACATAATATAGCGTATACCGATGTTGCGTCGTTGCGTGGTGTTACGATCCGTTTATACTTCTTTACGTTCGCTCTTCCCACGTTATTGTAACCATATTAAAGTTGTCATATAATTTCTGTATGTATACATACACGCTTTAGCGTAGTTCTCTAGTACGATTAATTATCACACAAATTATATATTGTAGGTACATACGTGTATACAGGCATAGACGTATGGTTGTTTGAATGTTTATCGTAAACGGTTATCACATGCGATTCAGGTTCTGACTAACGACAACGTCGTTTTGTATACAGTCAAGACTACTTAAGCCAAAATAAAAAGAACATGTTCAATCAAAGCGGTGGATTACGTACCGGCACGGCAAATACCTCGAATCCAATGCAGGATTTTGAGGTTGTCTCACCTCCTGATGATTCTGTGTCCAGTCTCGCGTTCAGTCCCGCATCTATTCCTCAAAACTTTTTGGTAGCCGGTTCATGGGATTGCAATGTCCGTTGCTGGGAAGTCGAGCAATCTGGTAAGACGGTTCCTAAATCGATGCAATCCATGCCCGAACCAATACTCGACGTTTGTTGGAGCGACGTAAGTTCAACGTTTTTTTTCTACAAGTTTCCTAGATTTTTCTCTTTCTCATTGAAGATTCTGTACTCAATACATAATTTTATTTTGTCCGGAATAGGATGGAACTAAAGTATTCATGGCATCTTGCGATAAAACTGCTAAATGTTGGGACTTGGTATCGAATCAGTGTATACAAGTTGCTGCACACGATGCACCCATCAAAGATTGTCACTGGATCAAAGCTAGTACATATTCGTGTCTTATGACTGGTTCCTGGGATAAAACATTAAGAGTGTGTTATAATTCGTGTCATTTAGAATACGATATATGCTAGGAACATCTGTGCTTATTTTAGTTTGCTTTCAGTTTTGGGATTTGAGAAGTCCAAAACCAGCAATGACTCTCAATCTAATTGAAAGATGTTATTGCACCGACGTTGTAAGTATCAGCTTTTCATTTTCTGTTGGTGTTTGCCTTGTCGATATTAACGTCTTCTTCTATTTACTTCAGGATTATCCGATGGCGGTAGTAGGAACTGCAGGACGTGGTCTAATCGTGTATCATTTGGAAGGCACTCCGAGAGAATTCAAACCAGTAGAGTTAAATCTCAAATATCAATACAGATGTGTCGCCATTTTTAGAGATAAGAAGAAAGTTCCCACTGGTTTTGCAATAGGCAGTACGGAAGGACGCGTTGCGATACATCATATGAATTTAAGCCCAAAAGAGAATTTCACTTTCAAGTGTCATAGAGTGAACGGAACACCAAATGGTTATCAAGATATCTATGCGGTCAGCATTATGTCAAAATCATGTTTTATTACATGAAATCATAGTTTATAATAATAGTAATGATCGTAACAATAAAAATTGATTTTTCCTATTACAGGTTAACGACATTGCATTTCATCCAGTTCACGGCACTGTTGCCACCGTTGGAGCTGACGGTACTTTTGGCTTTTGGGATAAAGATTCGCGGACAAAATTGAAATCCTCGGATCCTATGGAACAGTCTATTACTAGATGTTGCTTCAATCATAATGGTCAGATATTTGCGTACGCTGTATCTTACGATTGGTCCAAGGTAGTGTTTTCTTTCTTTATTAAGACAATTATAGGTAATTTATTAAGTAAATAACGGTCAAAGATCGAAGGAAATTTATCGTCGTAGAAATGTGTGTAATTCTTGTTAATTAGAATTGATGTATATGGTATCATTGGTACTAAAGAAACATCATTGCTGTTATCATCTTCAATTAATATTGCTTTGAAAATTGTATACAACATTGAACAGAAACGAGACTAATTACAATATCATTAATGTTTACAGGGTCACGAGTATTATAATCCATCGAAGAAAAACTCCATATTCCTTAGACCGTGTTTCGAAGAACTAAAACCTAAAGCTACACCATAAAACAATAGGAGCGTTTTCTAATCTAGCTAAGAAATATGTTTAAATTCTGTGATGATGATTGAAGATACAAGTTTTTTAATAATTATACTTACAATAATATACTGTTCACACTGATAAACTATATACCTTTTTTTTCTATCATTCTGTTATACGACAAGCTTTTCAAATTTGCTATAGTAAATTGTAAATAGTTTGGTATGTATGTATACATACGTACGTACATACATATATACATTCACGCATATATATATACACATATATGCATGTGTGTGCGCGCGCGTATGTAATACAATTGTAGTTTACATTTTCTTTGTGTATCTCTTTATTATTTTGTCACGTAAGCCCATTGTACAAAGTTATATATACATGCAAGAAGAGTCTTTTTAGTTTCTTTCTTTCACAATCGTAAAAATGTAAAAAAATAATTCTTGTAAATATTCTTTTAAAATACCTCAAAATAAGGACATAAATCAAATTGTTCTTCTTGTTTTATCCATATTCTTTTTTAAATAAATATAATTCCAATTTCTTTCTTCTCGTTTGAATAGATATTTGTGAAACACGCCAACTCTCTATTAAAATAAAAAGAAAGGGAACATAGCCTGTTGTTGAGTTTAATTGTGTACTTTTCAAAAAAGAATTTAATTTCGTACCAGATCAAATAAAGAGTACTTTTAAGTATCTTTGTCAAAAAGAGACGCTATTAAGACCGACAATTTTCTTTGTTATTTAATAATGTGAAACGCGAAAGGAACTTGACACGGATTTTGATATTTTCAAACGAGTCAGCTGGTTTCCTCTTCAACTAATCTAGTTGCTGACCGTTTGAAATTTTAAATATTTCAATACTGTTAAAATATTTCAGTCTTACATTTCGTAAGATGTACCACTGCGTTTCAAATCTTCGTCAATTCAGAAATCTGCATCAATTAATAGGTGTCTCCTTATATTTAAAGAAAACGCAATAGATTTATAAGAAATACAACATTTAGTTTATTCTGCGAATTCCTAAGCAATTAATTCCCTAACAATATCGCGAAAACTTTCCAATGTGAATCTACGCTTTCCTTTCTCTCTCTCTCTTTCTCTCTCTCTCTCTCTCCTTTTTTCTCGAAACAGTATATATTGTCCCATTCGATGTGTTCACAAAAAGTAACGTACGTTCTCAATTTTACATTTTCAAAGCAGAAGCAGATTATGGTCGACGAAAATGGAATTTTAGGATTGGACTGGAGAAAAAACGAGCGATTGCGTCGGTCGTGGGAAAAGAAGAAAAAGGAAAAAGTGTGACACGACACCTTTTTTTTTAACACCACATTTCTCGAATGATTAATATTAAAACGATATCAATTAATGATCATTACTATCGATTAAGAATTAGATAATATAATTATTAATACTAAGTGTACAACCATACGTTTTTTTTGTTGCGGGCATAAGGGTAGAACATCTTGAAGTGTTTATTTTCCATTTATTTTAGGCTCGTGTTTAATCGGTTCTTGAGTAATTATTCTCTTTCTCTCCCACCCGCTCTATGATTCTCTCTCTTTCTTTCTCTCTCTCGCTCTCTGGTTCACGTTACATACACACATTATACACGCGCTCGTTCAATTACACACCATCCGTTCAAATTCTCTTGAAATATTATTCACGCGATTTAGGGGAAATGGATACGTACTCCGATCGCAGGCACACGTTTTTTCCGTCACGCTCATCTGAGTTTCCTTCTTTTCTTTGCCGACTCCTAATCCCTGGCAAAACAAAAATAAAAGAAAGAAACAACGAAAACCGTTCATTTCTCACCCTCATGAAAATCTCTGTTCGAGAGGAGAGCTTCCGGCTTCGAATCGCAATTTATATTACACATTTAATTCAAAAAACCGCCGCTCTGCTTTCTCTTAACGATGAATTACACCGAGTTTTTTTCCTTATTCTTGTTTATACTCTTAATCGTATAGATCCTTAACATAACGTGTCCGATTAAGTTTTCTCCTTCCGTGACGGGGAATTATCGTTAAGCTCTCTGCATCTCTCTGTCGTAAGATCGTTCAATAAAATAAACTCTAGCGACGAATCATCAGTAATTACATCGTTAATCATACGTATATACATACGCTTTGTTTAGTTTTAATATGTATATAGCGGAGTAAACATTCTTTTTTTTTCTTTTATATTAGATCTTGAGCGAAGATCAAGCGCGTTTTCATGATACTTTTACAATTGTTTAGCAATTTGTTCCATTCATTCATTCTTTCTTTCTTTCGTTCTTTCTCTCTCTACCTGTCTCACGACACCTTTCTTCTCCTTTTACTACTCAGCGTTTAGATCACCGTTGCCTTCGCTCCTCGAGCTTCCGTGTGAAATAGCCGCAAAGTTTCTTTGCAACATTGGAACGAACTTAGGCGAAACCGAATCCTTCGCTGCATTCGTGGATTGCCTTCAGCAAGTTCGTACGGAGCTTGTCGTACGTTTCGTAAACTGGTAGATCTAGCTGATTAAAACTGAACATAAAAATAATACAAATTGGTTAAAATTGTCGTACGTATCAAAATGGAATCGTATGTCCCACTATTAATAACCAAACCGGATCAGATAATTCGTCATTTCTATTAAATATTTATTGTCTACCTAATGATTATGTTAGTTAGTTTTCTTATCTATTTTTATCCAGTATCACATTAAGCAAGAATCATTTTTTAGTTCATTTTAGACCGATTATTCATTCAACAAAAAAAATTTAAGGAAGTGTTACTAATATCTTACCATGTATGGGCGGATGGAAGCCTGTCCGTTGATCTGTCCTCACGATGGATTTGAAACTTCTGCACGCCACTCATGCCCTCCAAAGCGGCGAAACCTTGCAGCGGCACTTTTGACGTGCCGGTGACAAATTGTAAGAATTTAGCTCTGTCCGCTTGATCGAAACCTCGCAGCGCACGCCAGAACCATTGAATCTGAATGTTTCAATTATAGAAAATATTATTCGCCGATTTCGTTAGTAAACGATGACTTTTATTTCAATTTCTCTAATAAGAACTTGCCTGCAAAGATGTAGCAGTATATTTGTGGTACTCTGTGTTGGCTTTAAGATCCTCTATGTCTACATTCGGCAATCCACTAATTAATAGCTCGAGTTCCTGCTCATTGAATATGGAGATCAGTCGTTTCGGAATAATGTCGTAAAAACCTTCTAGGAACGCGTTCAACCTATAAGAAATATTCGACCAATTGAAATGTCCGAAATAATAAGTTTATAATAACTATACATTTCGTGCGATTCCCCCAACTTACTGTTTTCGTATTGCTCCAGTCATTTTCATTTGACAAACGAGCCGGATATACTCCAATTTTGTTTCTTCGGTGACGACTATGTTACGCCCATTTGGAATTAAATCTCGTACATCGTTTACACCAAATTCGTTGACCTATAAATAAATATTATGCGATATATCTGTACATACAATGTAACACATCGTGTTTTGATTGGATAAAAATGTTACCTCTGTTGAAAAGGTCAACTCGTATCCAAGATCGGCGATATTATGCTCCGTGAGGTACACTAAACCTTTGTAAAAACTATAATCCTCACTTTCCATGTCGGTGTGTTTTACTAATATTCCCAAGATATGCTTGTAAAAGCTGCGCGTGAAATAACATTCCAGGAGCTTGTTGTCGTAAATTGCTTTCGCTGTGAAAACGGCGATTTATTAGTTTCTATTTATGTGATCTACTATAGTCGTCGCCAAAAGGAATTATTCAAAGTGGAACTTACCGATAACTCGGCCGACGAATTTGTAATAACATAAGTGATTAGGATTGCAATGCGACGACGAGTTTATCATGTATGTGACCCGGTCACCGGGACTTACAGTGAATAAAGCATACATCGGATTGAAAATCTCTCTTGAAATAATGACGTACCACTCCCTGAGCAAGCCTCCGGCATCCTGGCCCTCTTCGTCTGTAATGCAATTATAGAAACGCGAATGAAGCATTCGTGTCGTAGATTGTTAAAATGTGTAAGTGTGGAACAGTGAGAAAATCTTTCCATACTTTCAAAAACGATGTAAAAACGATTCTTCCACTCGTCGGCGTTTCGTCTGTGGAGCTCACGGAACGAATCTTCGAAGACATGGCTTCTGCGTACATGCACAGCCAATTCATCCCTACGAATACCTTCGTCCATACGTTCCAATTCTGCTCGGAAGTATCGTCTTTTCACGTCGAAGTCAAGGACCCTCGTGTGATCGACCAGCACAGAGAATGGTCCGTCTGCCAAATGCGTGGTTGTCTGGCGTAGGATTTGATTTAGAACGGTTCTGTGTGTTTCTACGATAACAAACGAGTACGTTCAGGTTTTTCACATAGTTCGAAACGCATATCCGTCAATATATCTGTCAGAGAAGTGTGTATCTGTACCAGCAAATTTGAGGAACTTGACTTGGTCTGGTGGCAGTGTCTTCTGAGGAGGTGGTGCCATATCCCAGGAAGTGTTGATTGTAGTTTCCGATTGGGAGGTACCCTCGTTGTCCGAATATATCGGCGACACTGGTGCAAGATCGGGTACAACTTCTCGAGTTTCTGCATTCGCGTTCAACTGACGTTCGCGAGAAGTACTTGACGACGAGTGAATCAAGAAAAAAGCTTCCACCGCAGGCTAAGAAAACATGTTTTGAATTTTTATTTTTTTCGACGTTGCACATCATTCTGACGAATCATTCGCCGAATACACGTTGGAAGTACCGAAAAGAATTAATAACAACTTTGAAATATTTCAAGTCTTTACCTGTAAAACTAAGACAGCGTGATGATCCGGAGTGTATTCCAGTTCTAACAAGCAGGCGCTGAGTGTTTCCCACAAATGATCCAATACTAAACATTCGCTCAACAATGGAAGTTTCTCTTCACCTGTAGAGAATAAGGAATCTTTACGTATATTCATGTACAGATTATAATCAGCATTCATATGTAATATTCAATATAATGTTAGAAACCGAGAGTTTATTATTTTTATTCGTATTTACCATCAGAAGAAGCTGCTGGCTTTGCAGTCTCAGGCTGAGGCGGATTTGCTTGTGTCGTGTCCATAGGCACATCACCGTCTACATTACCATCGCCTTTTAAAAACATATTAAATCGTATCATTTAAAGTAAGTTACTTATTTAATTCGGTTAGTCAGATGTAATAAATTACCTTCGTCCGGAGCTTGGTTTGTACTTGCGGCATCACCAGTACCTTCTGTAGTTTGATTGGCTAACGAAGAACACATTAAAAATATACATATTTAATAATGTATTACTACGCAATGCTATCATTCAATTTATTTAATATTGTAATCACAATGTACCTGTCTTCTTGGTGTTTGCTAAACGTACAGCCTCTCTTATCTGCACTATTACTTTAAGTATTCTCAAGAAGAATGCCTGACTAGAAGTTTTGCTGACAAGAGCAACCATCGATGGTAGTTGAAGGTCACTTCCAGCTTTAACTTTGTTCGGGGCAGTAACAACTACGCTTTCGTTCGTAAACCTGGATTTAATACCATTGAAATCGAATCAAAATATATTCTACTGTAGTATCCTTTCAACAGTACACTGTAACACGAAATACAAACATACCTGTCCAGGAGTATTCCTCGGGAACTTCCAGTACTGGTCGAAGGTTGATCGTCGATAGAATTTCTCCTTAGTTCACGGTTCAAAACCTTCAGTTCCATCATTAAATCGTTTATATGTTCGCAAACCATGTTAGCCAGTTCCATGGCACCCTCCATTAGTAATTTTAATATCTGAAGAAACATGCGAAATTAGATAATAGTTTACAATAGATTCAACAGTGAACGTACCAATTGTCTAGTAGGGTCCGGGCAGTGAGACAAATTAAGCAACAAAGCAGTCGCATCTTCCAACCCCTCCTCGGAACAACTTTTGCTAGTTAAAACTTGTACAGCCAGTTTCAAATGTTCCTCGGGTGCGGCGACGCTATGCTCCTTGCTGACTTCGGTCTTTTTATTTTTATTCCCTTCTTGTCTATGGTACGGATTCACTTCCGTCAGCCCGATAGAGATCAACGATAACAGTCTCAATAATTTATCCGTCAGCTGACTACTACGTTTGATAACCGACCAATTCAACATAGAAATCAATTGACCAAAGGCTGAAGCTTCGAAGGTAGTTGTATTATGCTCTGGTTCGTTTCCAAGATTCGAATTCGAATGTGTTCTGGCGACCGATTTTCCCTTCTTCGAGGCACACGAGTCTAATTTCAACAACATGTCCCAAAAATCTGGTTGATCGCTTTTTCCTGGTTTCGAGGTGAACTTGTTCTTTGAACAGGCCTCTTCTTTATTATTCGAATCCTTCTCTCTGTTGCCTTCTTTCTCTTCTGACTCTTTCGGTTTGATTGGCACGAAAAATCCAGGAAATCCTTTAGCCAGTGCTATCAGCAAGTCTAACGTATGCCTGCACAGGTCACAAACAATTATATTCGTACATTCCTACAATTCTGGACACGTTTATTATTCGTTAAATGATTAAAATTTAAGGAACTCACTTGCAAACTGTAGGCGCAGCTTGTGGATGAATGGCGATACTGCTACCTTGCCTTTCGGATTTTTTCCCACCGTATCTAACTATATGGAAAACATTCGCTCTACAACCAAGCGCAGCATCGATGCTGATGTTTAGCCACGATTGCGCATTGTTTCTTTGGTCCATAATCTTGGGAGAACTGAAATACGAATGACGATTGAAATACCGATGCGAATCCGCTAAATCCGGTTTCAGAAATGCTAGAAAGCTTTTTAAGCAATCAATAATATTTAAGCAATATTTTACCAGTAGTCCATCGAGGGCATCAAGCTCTTTCTTTTGTATTTGCCACCGAAATCCGCGGCAATATCTTTGTTTTCGTCGTTGCTTCGTTCCATGATACTCAACAAGACTTTAACCACCCATTCCCTGGTGCTACCGTGATAGCAAATATTTCTGATAACTCTATGAAATCTTAATGTATTAATTTTTGGTTCATCAACAAATAACAGTATCAATAGACACGCCATGGATTCATGGTCTAACAATTGTCTGCCTCGAAGTCGGAGGCCGGCTGCTGGATGCGTTATAGTACTTTCGCCGCGCATTAAGGGATCCCACTGACTTCTTTGGGCCACCGCTTGAATCGCATAACGCGTGGGTCTTCCTATAAATCATAACTTTTCATTTTAATATCAACGAACAAGCCTCTCACGCGTTACAGACAGAAATGATTTATTATTACCTCTACTAGATTGCCTCAATATAGTAGATAAGGTAGCATTTCCTTGGCTGACGTGGCTAAGAAATCGTTCCTGGATCAAATGTCGGTTTCGTGCTTCCCATTCCCTTCGAAGATTTTGAGCTTCTTGTGCCAGATCCGGTGGAAGAACAGATATCTGGGACTCCTCCATGTCGGTCAGAATCTAAATACATCGAATCAAAATATGAGTACAAGTCTGCGCAAGTGTAAACGCGAAGCAAATCGTTCGATTATACAATCATTTACAGCTTGTCTTAAAGAAGGCTGTAAATTCTGGAAAAAGGCAGCTGCGTCGACTGGATCGTCGGGATTAGCAGAAGCAGCCGCGTGCCGTTGCTGTTCCAAGCGTTGTTGCGCGAGAACTTCTTCCTGAATCGCCGGCGGTAGAGCAGCCAAGAATTCAGGATTCACTTCGACTGGTCCAGTCAATTCTGCAACCACGGTTGCTTGGGTGCCTTGTCGAATTCGTTGAAGTCTGCAATAAAACGAGCGATTTCCATTTGTAATTTTCAAATTAACGACACTAACTTTCCTTCGATTGCCAACGGGATTGTACAGAATACAACACACACCTGAGTTGTTCAGCTATAACCTCGTCGCGCATGTCCTCCGGCAGAGCAGCCAAAAATGATGGATCGACACCGTCGGGCAACTGTTGCTCTTGAGGTTGTTGCGACTGTGATTGCAGCGTTTGTTGCTGCGATTGTTGCGACTGTTCTGGTTGTGGTTGTTGTAGCTGTTGCTGTTGCTGCTGCTGCTGCTGGGGGGGCTGCTGCTGCTGCTGTTGTTGTTGTTGCGGTTGTTCTGATTGCTCTGGATTAATGTTTTCTGATGCTGAAGTGGTAGGATCTTGATTCAGTATATTTGCATTTCGTTCAATATTCGACTGACTGTCATCGGTTAAAAGCGTTCTGATCCAATCAGACGAGTCACTTTCTCTTAACAAATCTTGGTTACCTTCTTGAGTAAAGTCAACTAGTATGGTTGTGTTTGTTCGACTAGACGTTTCGTTGACGTCCGATGAATCGGCGGGCCGATCCGACTGTCTTAGTCTACTAGTTCCACAAGCGCCATGCCTGTTCGCGCAACTGGCGATTCTCTCTAACAGATCCCCGCCTTCTAAGGACAACACTTGCACATCAATTGGCGATGGCCGTACTTGTTCATCGTCTTCTTGCACCGTCACTTCCATCTCACCGGTTACGTCTATTATATCCTCCTCAGGGGTGCGTTCTTGTCGCGTTGCTTCGATTGTGGTTCCAAAATCAGCGACCAGGTTGTTCGCCTCCTCTCTTTGAGACGTTGACGCCGTCGATGTTTGTTCTTCTATTGGAACTGTTGTGGAAGAACCCGCTAGAACACAATGTTTTATCATAGCAACGATATCGCGATGACAAGACGATCCTCATATCAAGAACAAAGTAAAACCAGACAAAACAGTCAACCTACATTCCGTGTTGTTCAGGTGATCCTTCTCATCTTTGCCATCCTTTTCACCCTTCTTCTCAGAATTGTGTTGCTTCTTACGTCTCTCTTTGCGTTCTGCAATTTCATCTTCCCGGTGTTTTGTCAGATTAGGGATAAGTTTGAACACGACACCTGCAATGATGAATTTTAATGCATTATTCTGCAACGACAAGAGCGGCGAACCTTTTGACAACGTGTAACAAATACCGTCGCAACAGTCTGCCTGGGAATCCCCATCTAATAATTTGCTTTCTTCGATCCACCAGTGTAAAACTGTTGGAATGTTGTTCAACGTGGCTGCCAAGCTTGGCCCAAAGAGATAACCAGATTGATCCTGAAAGTATTACATATATTTGGTAACTATAAATAGAATATTCATAGAGCCAAACGGCTTGTAGCGTTGTTCATTATCGGTACGAACCACGTAGTCTATTTGTTCTTCTTCTTGATTGGTAAAGATGCCAAGATTCTCCATTACAACGACACGCGTGTCGCGGAAACTAGAGGCTAGGACTTGACTGGCGGACAAGGGAATCCCTTGTGCGCTCGCCGATCCTAACAGCCTGCAATTATAAATTTCAATGTAATTTGGTCGAAAAAATCGATTTTATATAATGTTTATTGCGAATGAATTCACCTTTGTAATATTACTGGCGGATTTTGATTTCTTGGATTCTGTAATTGAAGAAACTGATATCTCCGTTGCCTCATCAAAGCCCTTTGAGCGCTTATATATGAACCATCCAAACCGTTTTGTGGTATTAACAACGGGTGAGAATTCATGCCTATAAAGAGAAACCGCAATTATTGAAACTGTAAATTATTTATCGATTGTATGTCACCATCAATTTTGTATTTTAGTTTTTCAATATACCATTGCCTTCGGAAACCGAGGGTGAGTCTTCGAATAGTCCTAGAGACAGAGGGAATGTCGTAGTCCATGGAAGACTGGGCAGCGGTGTGATAGGAGTGGAGGTACTTGAAAAGTTATCCTGATTGTCAATGTTGTGTTGAATCATTACAACATTACTTCCGTCACGTTCTGTTGGTGGGAACATTCTAAAGACACCGTTTTCGACATCTTCATAAAATTCTATTCCATCCTCCTCGTAATTCGAAGACCCTTCTTCCTCTTCCTCTTCTTCCTCTTCATTCTCCTCTCCTAATACAATAAATTCGTTGAAATATCTTCTATATTCATACTGTTAAAATATTGTCGCCGACAATTTGAACTTATACAGTTTTAATCAAATTACCGTCATCTTCTTCTTCCTCTTCCTCATCCTCGTCGTCCTGTACTTCGTCCTCATTGTCATCGGAAGGATTGCTATCGGAATCTGAATCGGAACTCATCAAATCCTCCTAAAATATGCAACCATCCCGTTAGAATGTCCAAAAGGAGAAAATCAAAAATATGAATTCCGAAACATCAGAACCGCTTTACTTTATAAACACGTGTATTCTATTTGCTCTACTTGCATACGTTCATACGCATTTACTGTTGTACGATAACTTTTCAAACTCGATCACTGCATTATAGAAAAAAGAAACTTTCACGTATAATAACATTGCTAGAGAAACTAAGAGAGAGCTTTCAAAGCAGTTAGAAATTGATCATTTATGTTAGAAAACTGATGAAAAAAGCGATGTTACTCTTACTGTGGTGTCTCGCGTGGGATCAAAGTCAGTTTCTCCGTCACGAATTACGAGACTTTCATCGTCAATGTCCATTGGCCTGTGTGGCCGAGAAGATTGTTCTTCGGCCACGGCTGAGCCGTCCCTGGGAAACAATACACTACTTGATTATAAGTACTGTAGCTTATATGCATTCAAATCAGTAATATTATATAAATTCATGAGTCCAGATAAATTTGAAACCAATTTTAAATAATTTTTATATGATTACCTATCGAGCAGTTGGTCCATGATGTCGTCTAGTGCAGCTTCATCACCCTCCTCGTGTACTTGGCTCTCCGAAGTAGGCTCCAAACTCTCGGCAGTGACCGATATATCGTGCTCAGTGTTTTCGGCATCCTCGTTCGCTTCTTCGCCAACAGCATGAGTTGCTTCCGATGTAGTGGTGCCGGTTTGTTCACCGATCGGCTCCTCTTGAACAGTTCTGTTCTTGGGCTTCGAGAACTTGTTATTCACGGATCCTGGCATTGGTTGATTTATAATTCTAGAAAGTGTCTCGAGTGGTTTCAAGGCAGCATTGATAGTGGCTGCCATGTTAGGGCTGGAAAGGTCGAGACTATGCGGGATTTTAGCCAAGTCGGTAATTATTCCCTTCCTCAACATGATCCTCACAATATAATTTACGTTGTTGTACTGATGTGTCTTCAAGGAGGTTCTCAAGTGATTGTGCAGGGTCGGCGGGCAACTGTCGATCATGGTGGAGATCAGACTGATCAGTAACTGAAGCTGAGTGTGCTTCTCGGAGCTTTCCGGAAGCGCTAAAGTCCTTGTCAGCGCAGCTTTCACCTCCGTGACCAGGGTCGTTTGAACATCCGGTGAATGATTACAGGAGGCAATAGCAGCTATCAACATCTTCGCGGCGTAGCCGATAGCGTTGCTGCACTGTCGGTCACTCGAGTTCTCCGGCACCATTGGCAGAAGCTTGTCAAGCAGGAAGGCCAGCGCCGTCGTGTCCTCTGTAACCATTTCGCTTTGCCCGGCAACGTACACGTGCTCTGTGATCAAGTCGGCGATACCATTATAGGAACGAACTGCTTCTGCGAGAATCTTCAGAATAGTGGATTTTGTCAACAATGGCTTCTTCGCTTCCTCCGGTTCAACTTTGCCGTTATTACCGATATCGGGATAAATCTTCAGCGAGATTATCTGGGAAACCTGGTCGTCGTCGTCCATAGGATCGTTCGTGGTGGTTGCGTTGTTTCTGAATACATCGCGCCTAGATGAGGTCGTGCCCGCCGTGGAACTCGCATGAGGCAGTTTCTTCTCTGGACTTCCAGTGGGAGTCGCCGCGCTGTCGTCAGGAAGAATCGGCATAGGTTTTACGAGAGCATTCAGCAAGTCCTGTATCACGGACACCGATACCTCTGATACTTCTTCCATAGACGTGTTTTGCGGTTGAGTCGGTGGCAGAGCTTTTACAACCAATCTATGATCAAAGTCTCGTCTCAGCAGACTAACATCCACTCTTAATATATTCTCGCAGACTTCTCGGTAAACTTCCGGATTACGGCAAACCGCGCTACTGATTTGTCGCGTCATAAATAAAATCTCTTTGTATGGCGGTGGTATGTTGCCCTGCGTACGAGTCCGAATAACCTTTTCCATGGCTTGGCGAAGGGTGTTCGTATCCTCCAAGGTGTGTCGAATCAATAACGTACTTAAACTGATGCATCCTATGAAGCTGCTCGCCTGTGTCATTTCCAGCAATAGTTTGACGCCGCCCTCGCGTGCGAAAATTGCAGCATTCTCATAATCTCTCGTCAGTCTTAGACATACTTTCATTAAAGCGTGCAACGCGTCCCGATCCACTGGGATCGCTAACAACTTGACGCAAGTACGGATAATGCTTACGATCACGCTAGGATGCAGTCCTTGTACGAAATTGTTTCTTTTCTCGTCCATCGGGCTATAATCGTTCACCGCGCGCAATTTGAAGTTCATTGCTATCGGCCTCCTGTTGTCGCTCTCCTCATTCACTTGTGTCATAGACGAAAACGTGATTAAGTATCTTCGCCGGCTGCACGAGATTCTTACATTCGGCTCACCGGCCCAATAAGCTTCGTTAATTATACGATTATTTATCGGAGAGTAGATTGTCCATTCACCTGTATGTAAATCGAACCACTTCCAAACCCTGCGCGTTACCTGTGTTAAATAAATATCACAATTTTTCGGTTTCTTACGTTTTCTCCGTTGTACAATGAATTTGAACACAACAGAATGGAGTACAATAGAATAGAATAATATATAATAGAATAAAACAAATCGTAATCCGTTTTGCGTACCTTATGCATCATCAACTTCCTCCGTGTGGATATAGCCACTTTCTCCAAACGATCTATGAGAAGGAGCAGAGGCGCAAGCCATTTCGGTGTTCTTGTAGTTGTTGCTCCGTCTTTATTATCTTTGGAAACTTTGTTCTTGTTCGCAGTAAGTGGACCTTCGCTTACTATCAATAAACGTACAAGTAGATCGGAGACACCGCACTCTTTTACGATTTGCGCACATGATATTCTCATATCTTGCACTGTTCCCTACAAAAATAAAGTACGCGTTATCCAGTAAACGGCTCAAATAATAGATCACTAACGAACCGAATTCTTATTTCTTACATATATGTATTATATTTATTGCCTGTATATACATACCTCGAAAAATAAGGTATACAGATAAATACGTCCAGCAACTTTGTTAGCTTCTTCGCATTCAACTAATCGCGTGCCAGCGTTCGGGTCATTGCTCTTGGCAATATCAATTAAATAATCTACTAGACTACCAATCTGTAATAATTGATAACAAGTGAAATCAATAATAACACCGAAGGTATTAGATAAAAATATACCATGTGAAAGGCATGTCTGAACAATCCTTACTTCTTTTATAAGTTGTAGCAACATGTTGTCACGCCATTCGTCACCATTTCTCTTTGTAATGGTAACCAGTAAATCACATATCCTGTAGACAGTATCAGGCATGAGATCTAATAGATTCAAACACTGACTTAAAGCAGTATTTGTGAATTCATCAATACTGCTTGTTATAGTGGGCTCGCAAATAAGCTCTTCCGGGAATTTTTCTAAGCCAGACGTTTTTCGCGTCTCTGTTTCGCCCATTGTCATGGCTATAGCTTGCATTAGTTCATCGTCAACTCTGTCCAAGTCCATAATAAGGCCTTGATAATTGGCATCACCGGGTGGTACATCCTATGCGAAGTCATAAATCAAAGTTACACTGTATCTAGTAAAATCCTTCTTTAAAAAAAAAGAAACAGAAAAGAAATTGATTTTTTGACACATACCGATCTGCGTAACGTGGCAGGATTTGTGAGAAGATAATCTGTGGCTTGTTCGACAGTCAATGTATGACTCAGGGCTTCGATACAATGAGCTCTGCTGAATCCCATATCCATTAACTGTCTAAGATGTTCTTGATTGACGTCCGATTCTGGTTCTTCTCTGCGGTCAGACATTGCTGCACCTCTTCCGATTCCACTACTACTAGTACCGCTGGTGCTACCAGTAATAGCTCCCTCGCTGCTTTCTTCTTTCTCCGTACGTTCCTGTGTCGCAACATTTATTTTAAATATTTAATCTTAATAATCGAATCCCAATTATCATTCAATTTCAATACTTATACTACGTACCGTCGCGTGCGATAAGTATATCGTACCTTAATAATTTTTTCACCTCTTAAAATGTGTCGCAAAATCGACAAAATTGATTCCGTCATACGTGCACCGTAGTTTTTCAAAGGTTTCTTACCCCACATAAGCATTACTGCATGAAAAGCTTTCTGTAACGTTAATTGATTCAATTAATAATATTGATAAACTGTTCGCGTAATATTACACAGCACACAATGTTATAAACGTTTCCAGACCTTATGAATATTGGTGAGATATTTTATCGGATCAAACTCATACATCTTATAGATCCCAGTACACTTGAACGAAATGAGATGCGGGGAATCCAAAATAGCTTTAGGATTCACCATTTTCTCCAGCAGCATGAGCCACGCGTCCAAAAATTCCCCGGTACCATCAGGCAAGTTGGGATGTTCTAAACCTTCCGATGCAGGAAACTGTCCGCCTCCGGACAGTGCCCAATGGAAAGTACTGTAAAAAATAAAAAAAAAAGTAGCATTGTTATTACCTTCTCGAATGTCAAGAATAAAAATGTTTGACTGGAAAAATTCACTTACTGAAAAAATGCGTACTGTCCGCCCTGTCTAACAAATTTTTGAAGCATCAAATGATATGGATGCCTCTTTTCGTCGAACAACATTGGGGATGTAAAACCTACAGAGCATATCAAGAATGTCAACTTAAATTTCGGTATCGGAGAAGGGGGCAATGTATCCCACGTCAATCCACGAATCAATAAACAATTTAAGGCAGTTGCCACGGTTCCAACTGCTTGCAAAGGGAGAACCGGTGTCAGAGGCATCTGTTGTCCTCTGCGTTGCCTCCCTGGAGAACCCATGCAAAGCTGAATAGGTTTAAATAAAAGATTAGTATACACGTCTCCGGAAGTTTTCGTTAACCCTCTCTGACGAATGCAAGCTCAAACCGGAGCCACGTTTGTACAAATTTCTGTATAATTGTCCATTTGCTAGAAGTAATAATCTATACATGTTTATACTTGCTTGCATTTGATGACTCTAAATCAAGATGTCTTCAAATGCATCTTCATCAGAATAAAAGATGAATATTGTAGGCTCGAATGAATTGCATTCGTCGGTTGACAGAGACTACGTCGTTCGAGGGTTGATAACACTAAAGATTTTTAAACGATGAAGAATATTAAGTACCTTCACAAGCAGACCAAACAGTTCGGCCAGTGCCCTGCCTAATCTAGACGAAGCTCCTAATAAAGGTTTGATGTACTTGAGCTGATACGAACTCGGGGAAACTCTTCCTGCGCTTGCACTTGGTTTGTTCTCATCCACCTACAAACAATGAGAACGTCCGAATGAAATCAAAACGCGAAAGATCAGAATTTTTATACTTTGTGTACTTGAAATATGTCTTTGTTGCATAACAGTATACGTGACTAGTTGTTAAAATTCGTAATTTTTGTACCTCCATGGGTACAGGTGGTGGATCTGTACTCAAGGCTTCCATGGCTGTGGTCATTCCATTACTTCCCATGTCTGAGGATACACCACCTGACCAGCCAGAAGTTTCGGCATCGTTCTAGTTCATTAATTTGAAACAACATGTCAGAAATCGTTCCAACACTTATTAAAAACTAAGACTTAGCATTATCTAAGCACGCCAAAAGAAAAAGAAACGATTGTTGATCTCTCTACTAAATGGGAACGTGAAAAAAAACGTGCAACTTGACAGAACGATTGAAAATTGAAATCCAATTTCGTTAACAACGTAGAATGTAAACGTAGGAACCAAATCAACGTTTTTGCATTCTTCCTCTTCCTCTATTTCGTATAGATGAATAAGCATACCTTTAATTCCGGTGGCACCAGTTTATCCATGTCTTCCTTTCCAAAGTCACATCCTGCTGGTATACTGTCCTCGCTGCACAGTGCTAGTAACAGTGTGCTCTCCCAAACCAATGACATATACAGCTCAGAGAGACCTTTCAGAACCGTTAAACCGAGACCCGAACCCCAGTGGTTCATAGAAAGATTTCTCACTTCGCTCTGACTGGTCCGGCACACGTGTACGAACATCACCACGTATCCATGCGCAGCATTCATAGCATGAAGCAACGGTGTTGCCGTGTCACTCGTGAAAGCTGTCTCCAAATTTGGAGCAGATGCAAGTTCGTGCAACAGAACAGAACCTCCGGGCGTGTCCGTGTGATTGTGGAGCGGTCTCAACAGATTCAATACTTCGTTTAATTGCGAGAGACCAGTTTTCAGGACTAACGGTTCGTGTGCGAGGTTCTGAAAATAAAGTCACCTTATAGATTGTAGGTTCCGTAGTATTCATAGAGCATTTGTTTCTGCTTCTTCACTAAAAAACGATGTCCTAGCATCGAATACATACCAAAATACTTTTACACACTGTCGCTACGGACTGTGCCGCCTGAGCGACTGGATAATCCACTGGAAGATTAGGCAAGCCTAGGATGGATAGCAATGGTACTAAACCCTTTTGGGCAACAAACTCTCTACAATGATCGTCCGTGGAATTGTTACTAAGAATAGCGTCGACGAATTTCATAACGTTGTGTATGTACTCGACTAGAGCTATCGGTGTTTTCTCTCGCGGCTGCGGAGGCGGTCCGGGCTGTGCCGGCGACGGCGAAGGCTGCTCCTCGCGCTGAGGATGAGAGCTTGTGCTTGCTTCTTCTTCATCCTCCTCTTCCTCGTCGCTACTACTACCACCGCCGCCGCCACCTCCACCACGAGAATCTCCGACTCCAACTCCGACAGATTGTCCAGAAGACTGACGACTACCGGAGGCTGAATTCGACGGTGAATTGTCGGATTTGCTTGCTGCCCGCAGGCAGACGTATCGAGGATCGCAGCCCAAGACACAAAGTTTTTCAAGCAACTAAACAGTGCATTTTAAAATAATCCCATTAGAAATAAATAATTATTTCGGCGATTAACACGTTTAAGTGGGCTATCGATACAATTATTTCATTAATATTTTCGAAGCACACTTAAAGGTTAAGCAGTCCAACGATAAATAAATTATAAATACGAGTGCGTGCAGATATAGGAAAGATATCATACTTTTATGATGGCAGCAATCGCGTCTACTTTCAGACCCGGTTGATGTCTCATCAATTCGTCCATCGCGTTCCCCAAATTGGTAGCTGTATCGCCCAGGGGATCCGCGCTTCGACGTCTTCTCATTGCAGAGAGGTAGATCGGCGACAGCAATACTTTAAACAACCGACCGAATGGTCGTCGTTTTACGAACGATTCCAATCCGCGCTGATTCAAACACAGAGCACTGAACACGTTAGGTAATGAACCTAGAACTTCTCTAGTTGCAGGAACCTGTGTACAATTGACAATAACGTGTTAATTCCTAGACTCGTAAACTGTTGCTAAAGTTTAATCTTGTTCCTTGTGCAGGGCCTATGCTACATCTGTTGACTTACTTCTTTGATAAGTAGAGCGTGCAGTACGATATCGGTTAATCCGTTATCCTGCAAGGAAGACAGGAACGACGGTTCTTGGAAAACGTAGACTGTTACAACATCCGTGGCAAGCAGGAACAACGACGGCCCGTAATACTCGGAATTGCTGATAATGTGTTTCAAAGACGAGGGCAAGGTACCCTCCATAATATGTCTGATACTGTCAGAAAAGTGCGGATCTTGGATGGTTTTCTTTACAAAGTTCAACATCGATTTCAAAAGCGCAGCTCGCTGTGGCAGACACGTTTTTCCGGTCTTCATGGCAGAATAATCTGGGATTTGTTCATTCTTATTCTCCGTCTTAGAGGTCATGTTTTCGTCCTCCGAGAATTCCATTGGATTCGAAGATTCCTCGCGTTCATCGTAAGGTTCATTCAACCGACGCGACGACGCAGATTCCTCGTCCCTTTCTATGGATCTTTCGCGAGACGATTGTGGATTATCAGGGTAAGTATACGGTTCGATTTCAAACGGTTGTTCTTTTCTGCAAACGTTCACCTCCATATCTATGCGATTGATGAAACTCGCTAGGCCATTATGTGCTTGAAACACTTGCATGTCTATATTCGTCATCAAATCTATTACGCGAACTGCCCTGGTACCGAACTGAAACGTACAACAATTATTAAAGCCGGGTCAGAGTAAGTCAAAGTTGATTATCAGAAAGAACTTACGATAGATAAAAGAAAATAACCATAGGAATATTTATAGCCGGAATCAAAGATGAATCTTACCGTTATATGCTCCAGCTCAGTTCCTGGCCAATTCATAATTTTTAACAAGCTCTCCATCATACCGCAACTAATAAGAGCTTCGCCTCCGGCTTCGTAGCTAGACAAGTGATAAAGAAAGCTAAACAATGTTGTCGCGAGTTGCAACGGAAATGGTGGTCCGTCCGGTGGTGGAGAAGTTAATTGTGAAATACATGTGCGAATCGATACAGGGAAAAATCCGTGATACGAACTTGCTCCGGTAACGTCAATTATCATGTTTAACCTTGAACCAGGTTTCCTGAAAAACATAATTAGGAATTATATTTCAATTAGCAAAGTTGTCGTCATCAAAATCCGAAAGCATTCCTAAAGGGATCAAGAGTTTTTTTCATACTTAGGAAAATGTGGATTGCGATCCAAGTGAATGATACTAGTAAGAGTCCGCAATGCCGCAGCACGCATTTCAACAAGGTGTGCATGAGGAAATTCCATTAATTCAACTAATTCTTCTAAAAGCCCAGCATGAAGCAGACTATCCGCATTCTCCTGAAGTGCATTACTATATACAAGTACCGACAATGCTTGCAGCCGAGCTTGCACACATTGCAAACGTCTTCGGTAATCGGAAAAACTGTGTGCCAGTCTTATGTGAGTGAAAAGCGCCATCTGTAAATACAAATTGATGTGCTCGTTTGCGCGTTCTTGTTGTTTCCGTTATCGCTGTTACTATTTTTGCTATTTTTACTCTTATCTGTGTATTTACCTGTCGATCTTGAGGTACGTTATAAACTTTCAACAAATCGTTCATTATTTGTGCCGGTGTTTTACCAAGTTTATCCACATTTTCGATGTGTATATATGTTACAAAATTTGTTTGTCCAATCTTTTTGGTACCAGGGGTTTGCGTGGTACCCGATGCATCGGTGGTTGGATTTTCTGCATAGAATTCGAAATGTAATGTCGTAGCACTCGCTGGAAGGGGCTAAAACACGAACAGTTAGAAATAGTATTATCATATGTGTTGTATATTGGAACAAACAGAATTCTCAAGGTCGATCAGACAAAATATTTCTGCAAAAAATTCTACTTACCTTATCTGGAAATTCTTTACAACATTCTGCCAAACCAAATCCATTTTCTTTACCACCCCAGCTCTAAAATAGTAAAATATTTGTTAAGTATGCGCACTTTGTAGTTGCTACTTAAATTATGTTAGCGAGAAGGCAACGAATAAACCAGCACAAACCTCTGCCAAATGATTGAGTCTGCTTATTAGGGCTTGTCTTTTGTCGCTATTTAAACGAGTAATAAAATTACTACGTTTACTAAACATGTAAAGAAGATTTAGGACACCAAGAACAACATGCATATCACAACTCGATAACAAGGACACCAGATGCTCCATACTGTTGTACAAATGTCGTGAGAACGAATGTTCGATCAATAACGTGGTGAAATGAAGTATCCATAGTAGAAGTTCTTTAGCCTATTATGAATGAAAATACAGAATGAATTTACAAAATTGATCAATGCAAAGTTTTATACAATTCTATAAAATTATCAGCATTAATCGTACCTCTCTGTTCTGGGGGAGGTCACAGGCCAATTCCCATGGATTATCTGGACTCCTTGCTGCTGCCTCTTCTAAAATACTGTCATTAAGATCTAATACATCGATCCAATGGAATAGTTCGCATTTTCCAAAGGTCCATGCATCTATCTGCTTCAGCTCCTCCAGCAATTCTGCATGGGAGCACGAGCGCAGTTTGTTTATGAGGGCCTGACATTCTGCCGGCTAAAATTTCAAGCAACGTTCATTGTTAAAACAATATTCAATGTATATAAAACCATTGGCTTGTCGGTTGGCAGAGCATTGCTTACCGCCTCAGAAATGCACTTTTTTAATCTGCTTCTGTCAATTTTCATTTTAGCTGATGAGAGCCTTCCTTTATAATTTCAAGATCTGAAATAATTACTCTATTAATGGACGAATCAAAATTATATCTAAAATTTTCATAAAATTTACATAACCGTGATCTAAAAATAAGAAATTATAATTGATTATGTAAATAATCAAATAAACTCTGTATAAACTATTGCAGTGTAATTTCGAAACCTAACCAAATATTCGAACTTTCTATACACGGTATGCAAAGGTAATACAGCTCCTACAAGTAAGCTAATTGTTCGCCGTAAATACCTGCAAAACGATTTTGCAAATAAACTTGTCAACACATTATTAATAAAATGAAACAGCGATAGGAAAAAAGTGTTCTCACAGGTGACCGATTTCACTTGGTTAGAGATTATCTTGTAGCATAACCAAGTTATAAAATATTTGTATCGGTTTATTCCGCGGATATATGTTGCGAATATGTTGATACAAATCAACGCTTTTTGGATGAATATCAATTATCTTTCGTTTAAACGATGAATCGAAAATCGTATCGCCTATCGAAAATAGGAAATAACGGGCGTACGGATGTACTCGTGTACATATTTTCTACTGTACAGTGGAAAAATAGGGAGTCCTTATTGGTTAAAAAATGAATTGCATCATAGGCAAGACATGTTGCGACACGATATACATTCGCCTTTTTATCAGACAATTTTTCAGTCATGCACTTCGATACAAGTAGAAATAAATATGAATAGTAATCTTTCGGAACGTTTTACCTCGCAGCGTAGTTAGATACGATCTTAATATGTGCTGGTAGAAATATCACCGTATAATTCAAAATCGAAATCGAAATCGCAATCTCAATGTCGCAATCGAAATTGCAATCGCAATCGAACTCAAGATCGAAATTGAAATCGAAATCGAAATCGAGAGCAAAATAATTCGATCGTTTACTCCAATTAATATGTCGAACTCGAGAAACCACGATAAAGCATATCGTCGACGTCGCGGATACAAGTTATTTTAAAAAGGTCTGCGTACGGAAATGCATCGGTGACCTCGACCGACAAAAAAGAGCAGGATAAATAAGGAGTGCTTCCATGAAAAAGCGTAAGAAAGCTCTCGAGTGTCTCTGCGTTGCTTCTCGCTGTTCTTCTTCCATAGAGAACCGTTAGAAGGGCAACAGGAATGAAAACAGTCTTGATACACGGATACTCCGTTAAGATGCAGAGTCATCGGTTTCAGCAGCCTAACCTAACTTGGACGTCTCGCTCTCGCGAAATGCACAAAATAACAACAACGGGGCAGACGAGAATAAGGAATGATTTCATGGTGAAATCCCGATCGTGGCTGACAAATCGGTCCGATGGTAATAGTCACGATGTAAGAACATGGTACAAAGATACGTGTATAAATCGGACAGGTGCAAAATCGACTGATACACGTTCTCCTGGCAAAAAAAAAAACAAGCAGGAATATCGGAAAAATAAAAAGATTCGAAAACATTTCGAAAGAGAAGTCGAACGATCCGTTATATTCCTAAAAAAAAAAACTTAAAAAATTCGTGATAGCAAAGAGAGGCTGCTCACCTACAAATAAGCCGACGAGGATTCGATAGAGTTGTCCTTGTCGTTCGGCCGTTCGACAAACGCGAGATTGGAACGATGCGGCATCGCGGTCGTTGCAAACCGTTCCGTTGGTGGTTCTAACCACCTCGATCGTCCTCCGGTCCGATAATGATACACACGCGAATTATATATATTTCTTCGATGGGACGCTGTCCGAAATTTTCTCGTAGTTATGGTTAAAAACAAGGAGAGGGGCGGCGGGGCAGGGGTTCGGTGGCAGAGGGGGGGACGAGAGGGAACGAAAGCAAAATGATCGCGCGAGAGGATGACCGCGAATTTGACCGGTTCGAATCGAGGATATCTCTGCGACTGGATGAAAACAAAATTCGCGGGGAGCGTGAACGTGAGACGCGATCCTCTTCTATCGGTTAGCGCCAATCGAAGTACCGATCACCGCCATTTTACCGAGGCTTTCCAAGGAGGATCGTCCACCTTTCCCTTTTAACCTTTTCGTGTCTTGCCGTTTGTTGGGAGCCGAACGGAAGCTTCTCGAATGATCGTACGAATGTTCACGACCTTCGGATGTAACACCGCGCCGCGACACACGGCACAATGCACACGATAGACGACACAACGGCACACAATATTCCCCCCGAGGACACACACACTCGTCGCGAACGATTTTTACTGCGCCGAGTGCACCGCACTGGCTGCCCGTGTACACGCGCTCATATATCTGTTCACTGTCGAGATCGAAGGATCGGACAAAAGGCAAACACACACTCGCTAAAAATCACACTGTTAACTGCTTCGCATCTTTCGACGAGACGTGCCCTTCTCGAAACGGTACGCTCGCATTCTATTCTCGCTGCGCAACACGGAGACTCTGTAGTGGCGAGAACGTTGTCCTACTACATATACGGCGATTTTTCTGATTCGCTCGTCGTCGTGATACACTACGTCTGATAGGACGCCTCGCAACCATCCGTGCGCCGTTCTTCATTGTCCATCGAACGAACACGCGTCTATAGAACCGCCTTTCAGATTCGCGACGTCCGTGCTGGAATGCTTGTTGCGAACCAGGCCCGAGACTAACCAGCGAGACAGCTTGCTCTGCCAGCCAATCGCGTCGCGATGTTTCCTCTCTGCTTAGATTCGATTCGTTCGACACCCTGCGTCATCAAGTTACCAACGATTAATCAACAATGATTGATCAATGAGCAATGTAACATTCGTATATTAACAGTCGCCCAAACGGTATTTATGCAATATATATGTATGTACGAACGCATTTAACGCTGGGCGGCTATGCTCTATAAAAATCAAAGCAACGTTCTTGTATCTTTGTCAATCTTATTCTAAGAAGCCCGGGTTCGTTCAGATTTTTACGCGATAATTGTACCAACTATTTGGATTTTCGTTCGCCAAATTTGTATGTACAGTAACGATTAATTCGTTAATCATTGACGATAAAGTACATATTTCTACTCAACTGAACCATTTAAAAATGCAGATATTCGATATGTCGTTCTTCTTACAAGAATAACATAGTCATTGAAAGGTTTCTTTCAGATCTATTTTGATTTGTTTTAGCTATAGACACACCACATTGTAGTACTCTTCAGTCCACGTAAAATGGACCAATAAGAGATCCGCCATTGTTGCATCTCGATCCATTCTATGTACGCATGTTTGTATACGTATTTACGTATGTATGTATGTTTATATATGCGGATACATCATATCTGTATTCATTGTACTTATGTATGCATGTATGTATGCAGTGATTTAGTTGTACCGCACAATACTCAGTATATTGTTTTACACTTTGTAGTACACCGAGGATTGAGGTGTGGGTGCATATGTAGCTCGATAATGAGATTGGAACGATTTTAAGAACACTCTGCTACGAGTCGAATGCATTCGAGAACGCGGGTACGTGATTAAATAGATTCGAATTTAAACGCACCTATAATTGCGACGACATTCAGAACTGTGATTTGTAGAAAGTAAACCAACGTAAAATATTCCCTGAACAAAACAACACGCGCGTTCCATAAAACATTTGTTGCTTTGTGTTGCAGTTGCATTTAGTGACTTGGCATACAACAAGTCGTAACTTATTCTCTAAAGTCTACAATTTATAGTCTATAATAATCGACAGAAAGCGATTCTGTCCAGCCTCCACTAAATTGTATTCCTTGGTTACAGTAAAGTTCCTGCAACAGATGCTTTGACATTTCGAGAAATTGAATTTCTCTGAAAGAACAATCATGACGTGCCTACGAGGTAAGAGAAATACGATGATTAACGATTGTCTGACAATGCAATTTTCGGAAGGAATTGTTCTCTCCGGTTTATAAGGTGTCCGTTCGCCGGCACCAGACTCAGATAGAACATGTGCCGGTAAGCACGACATTCTGTTTCCAAGAGACTGCATTTAGAAAGGTACGTGAGCCCTCAACTACATCAATGTCAGAGATTTTTATATAAATTGTAGAATTTGAAAAGATAAGACCGAACTAGAAATGCTAGGGGTAATCAAATTGTTAACTCCTTCAGCGACCAGGACAAATATAATACATTCATGTTTACATTTCAATCAGAAATAATTTCAAGAGCGTAATCATTTCAGGATGCGACGTACGTTTGTAATTCTCGTTGTCGTATGTTACGTGTGTACGGGGACGAAAGGACGGAAAGAGGACCACGGTACAATCTGCAGATATTGGTGCCGGACTAACGATCATCGATACTATTGTTGTCCGTCGGGTAAACAGAAGGATTGGATCAATTATAGCTGGCATGCAATTTCATACCCGTGGCTTTGGATTGTTGCCGCCGCCACCGAACTCTTGCCGTTTCACTCGCGTTGGCCGGAAGCATCCGTAACAGAGAGCGCAACTCGGAAACATTGTCCGCCATTGAGAACTCATTGTCCGCGTAGTTACGATTGGTACATGCCGCCGATATCTTGCGATGCGGACGACGACTGCAGTAAATCGCAGAAATGCTGTTACGACGTTTGCCTCGAGCACGAAATATGTAAACTGGCCGAATAATAGAAACAGGGAGAAATAGGTTCGTTGAGATGACCTAGATGGCTTATTAATTGTTTCATGCAAACAACCTGCGGATTGTTGCTTTGCTCAGTTATTTTTTGTCTACTTAATTTTGTTTTATCTTTTTTTTCCGTTATTTGTCGTTCTTTTCGCGGCAAATTCCAAATCGTGGTATCGGACGAAACTGTTCTCAAACATTCTTTTCTTTTAATTGTCGTGAGACTCGATGTAATTAGAATGCCTCGACACGATCAAGGTTACTTTATGCTCGTGTTAACAATTTCGACAGCAGCTTACCAATTAACGTGGGCGACGGGTTTATTAACGAACAGTTATGTTACGGTGTGTTCTTCACCATGACCCCATCTCCATTATAATATAATTGGTACATATCGCGTTTCGTATTAGCTTAATTAATAAGACCGTCCTTCCGCCGTACGAATTTTCAATAACGTGTTTGTTGCATGTAAAAACTCTAGACAAACTCTCTTAATTATTACTTTTTTAACTTGCGTTTTATAAAAGTATAAGTAATGCGTGCATCGATGCACAAATAGGGTAATAAAACTGCTTGTAAATGAATATATATATTTTAGCCTTTAAATATTAATGTTTAATATCGCGTGTTCCAGCTTTGTAGCGATAAACATATTCGTACTTACTTGCCGACACACAGAAGATATCTCAAATGCATCAAGGGATTACAATGGCGGATTGCAACTTGTGCGAATAAGCTATGATTGTTTCTATTACTTTTCAAATTTGCAACTAACAAAAGAAGCACCATTATATACGGGACAGAGAGAATTAGCAACATCATTATATTATCAGAATCCTGGTGACCCGTGTTTATTTCAGACTGAAACGGTAATCTTGTACCCCTTTAACCGCCAGTGCGGCGGAATAAATATTTTCTAATAGTGATAATAACGTGCATTACTCTTGCCGTTTTAGCGTTCCGTCGTATTCTAGAACTGCTAGGGTGTGAATTAGCCAAAGAAAAATGTGTGGAAAGACGCGGAGAGAGAGAGAGAGAGAGAGAGAGAGAGAGAGAGAGACGAAGAGGGAGAGGGAGACAAAGAAAGGAAGAGAACGGCAAGGGGATAAAACAGCCAGAATAGCAGCGGGATCAGAATGGGAATGGAATCTGGATATAACGCGCATGCGTCGGCCACGTTCATTCACTCTACCGAATCATTCATAAATCGCGAGTCCTACGCTCGGTAGATGTAATTAACAACGAGACCTTGTATTTCACGGAGATTGTACGGTACTCTGCCATTATTTCGTTTCTCCTCCGGCCTTATGGAGGAGCTCCACTTATTAATATGTATATAAACCGTTTCGTTCGTTTCATTGACGAAACTCAGCCTGCTTAGATATTTGCAGCATAATCAGGATAAGACGTCGTCTTTAATTCAGATGAAATTGACGATGACGACGATCGCACACGGACACAGCCGGATTGCCGGATACAGTGGTTATAAAGGAAGCGAGGATATACCGGATGACCGGATCCCAAGATCCCAAGATCAAAAGAAAGGAGACGACGCGATCACGTGTGTGCAAATACGTTGCTTGACGAATCGTTTCAATGCAGACAAACTCTGTACATTTAGTATGGTTTAATATAGTTTGATGATGCTGCTGTTTAACACGATATACATACTTATACTTTCAGGTCTAGAGGAAACTATAAAAAGCGAATGAACGAGATCTGATTCACAATGCTTGAAGGTGGACTTATAATTATTGCCGGTCGAATCGCATGGAGTAGGAGGAAGAAATGGTGTATGCACCGATGCAACTATAATGTATAATTATAATATACAATGCACAGTGTATGATGTACAATGTATAAGGTATAACATATGTACATATACAATACAGTGTATGCAAGCGAGAACTCCGAACGCAGCGGGGCTAACAAAGTTCATGAGTGGTAGGAGCTGCATGGTGGGGGTAGAACTGGTAGAAGCGCACGCACACCTATGCGGCTGCGGAATTCGGAAGAGCGACAACTTGACTGGCATTCGTTTGCGAACCGCGGTACGGTGCGGTTCGTGGATGCTTCGTGCTCAGTCGTCTAGACCGGCTTCTACCCCTATTATCGTTCCCTCTCGGGACACCGTGCAAACAAAGTGACCTGGCCGACGCGTTGATCGAAACGTTGAACCAGAAAACGCAGCAGAGATTTCGAGAGAATCTGAAAATTAATTCTGACGGAAACGAATCGACTGCAACTGGTCGACGATTAATTTTTTCGTTTCGATCTGCTACGTTTAGGCCACGACGGTCTTTTCATTTCGAGAAGAGAGGATCGGTTTCGAGCGGAATCTTTCGGTCCGTTGGAAGTTCCTCCTCGGCTGAGATCCGTGGAAAGTGCTGTACACGGTCTGGTTCACGGTGTGCTATTCAGAGTTCAGAGGGACGGAAGAAGAGGGAGGAAGACGGAAGAAAGATAGAGAGAAGGAACTTGGTATAGAAAGGCGTGCACGGAGACGAACTTTTTGGAATCCCGTGATCGCGATCGTGATCGTGACCGTGACGGTCAGCGTGCCGATGTGACGCATCGGTCCTTATCTACTTCGGTGTATTGGTCCATTGCTCGTACCGATCCGATCATCGATGCTCTTTACATATGTTCGCAACTCGATGGACATCGCGGTTGAAGTTTCCTTTTCTAATTGCTGATCGTGCGACGACAAGTGTGACAGATCGAAGGATGAGGAACTCGGTATTCGGGATAGCGCTTGTGCTACTATCGCTACAGATCGCCGCGAACGTGGTCTACAGTTCCGGTGAGTAACATTTCGAATTTGTTATTTATTATTCTTGTACTATTGCCCACCATATTCGTGCCTATTTTATCTTTCTCATAGAATTTGATGCACAAATGCAACTTGGTAACGATCGAATCAATGCCTTAATCCAAGCATACTACGATATTAATAGAATGGTGACAAGTTTAAGTACATTCAGTCTGGTCGTTATTCTTATAAAGCAGGAAATGTCGGACTGTTTCGAAGAAAGCATCGTCGGTTTTGAAGATAAGTTGAAGAAACCAAAGAAGAGCAAGGCGAAAAGAAAATCTTTCGGCTTCAAAGATTTGGTTGCGTTAGTCGACGCGATAAAATCGCGTTTATCGCAAGTTTCCCGGTGAATCACACACCTCGCTATCTCTCATCTCGAAGGAATTCGAGGTCCGTCCTCTCAGGTAAACCGACCCAGGCCCAACCGAATCACGGTTGCCCCGGCCTTTATTCCTGAATCGGGGCCCTAGCTTACGCACACGCCTTGTGGTATTACTACGCGCAGAAAATCTCTCGCACAGATTTCTAGGAATTCGAAACATTCGTAACCCATTATTTAGCCGGGTCCCGCGAGAACCTAGCATTACAAACCATTAAAGGGAACCACACTCTCGACGAATTGTTTTGTTTCGTAGGTGTTGCTCTTCTGCATTCATCGAAGGCAAACCCGATACCCACCGCGATCGTCGCCCGAGATAATCGACGCGACGGCAACCTCAAATAAGCGTCCTCTCGCTTCGATCCCTTGATCCTTGTCTCCATTCCGCCCTCTTCCGGGTTTTCGAGACTTCTGACGACCTTTTTCTGTACGCCGCGACAGAGAATGCATAACAATTTTCGTCCCTCTGTCTTTGTCCACACGGTACTCTCTATTTTCCAACTTTTGTTCTGTCGAGTGAACATTTGAAAATGTGGGAAATGATGTTGAGAGAACGGGTAGGAACGATCTGGTAGGAACTCGACAAATGCTTACCTCTAATCTCGAATCATATTATATCTGCAAGACTGTACGTTGGATCACCGCCATCTTCTAGGAAGCTCGGCGGAGAGGAAATCCGTGGAAGAGTGACGCGGCGATGCACGCGTGCAGGCGTGTCCAAGAGGCGAGATACGATTCGACTTACAACAAAGTATAGCGCGTCGATCACGTTCGTTGGTGTATCGACCGATTCCGAGGGCTGCGCATCTGCTGTTCACCGTGATCGGTAGGGGCCACCCTCGAGTACGCTTACGTGAAACAACGGGCCAGATTGCGATCGCTATCACAGCGAGCGAAGAAAATCGCGCGCGTAAAGCGCGGCGGTCGGGGGATGTCCGGTAAGATAATCGCGCGCGCGCGCCGGTGCACCGAGAGCCAGAGGAAACGTATCAGCGATCAGAAGGAATCGATTGCTGCGTGTTTCGTTGCCCTAGCTGTTCCTGTGCTGCTGTTGCAGAGGCGTTCCTTAGGTTTTGCAAAGGTGTTGCAGAGGTGTTTGCAGAGGTGTTGCAGAGATGTTACGGACGAATCTGAGAATGGCTTGTACCTTGCACCTCGCCACTTCGCACCTCGTTAATTAATGACGCAATCGCAGTCGGTAACGGTGCAACCGTATGGTTACGTAAAAGATTTTATCGTAATCGAATGGAAATGGACAAAATTGCTGACCGCACCGTTTTCCGTTCAGTTCCTTGGACGATACATTTTCTATCGAGCTTCGAATCCTAGGATACCGTGAACTCATCAGAGTCGCGCGGCGATCGATTTTGCGAAAAAGCTGACCAAAACGTTCCCCATAGTATAAAAACCTAGAAAATTTATAGTCTAGCTGTAGAGGTCCGTTTTCGCTAGCCTTTCAACAAAAAGACGGGCATCGCGCGTCGCGACGACGGTTTACGAAACGAGTCGTACACGCTTCCGATATTGAGAAACAAGAGCAACGGGAAATGAAAGAGAACTGAGAGACAATTGGGACCGCAAGCTGCGGAACGAGAGCGAGATCAGGAACCGGTGCAGGAACCAGTGCAGGAAGAAGGAACGGAGAAGGAAACGGCTGACCTCTCTCCCCGGACTACAATGAGGTGACCCGCCGTACGCGATGTACATACATATGACTGCACACGTAGTCGCGCGCGTATGTACATACGTGTGTAGGATCTGGAAGCGAGAGAGAACACTGAAACATTCCGTGATGAAGGGCAACATCTGCCGCAGGCTCCGTGCACCACCTACTACATCCGACTCCGAGCCTTTTCTTCGGTCCTTTCGCACGGAACGAAACGAGAAGGCGAAACGTTCGGACGCGTGTCACGCGTTCGCATGTCATACGTACACGCGTATGAGGCAGCTGTCTTGTCGACCAGCAAATCCTCGACGAACGGGGCTATTCTCTCGCATCGATAACTTGTACACTGCATCGTTCCTTCCTTCTTTGACGCAGCCACAACGCAATATTTCCTATAGCACGATCTACCTTTGCCCATCTTTTTCGATAGAATTTTAAACATTCGTTCCACTTTCGAACAGCGAAACATCAGTTGGAAAATTAATTTCTATATAATTGAATCGTAAGAATGACATTCGATTAAACGCTAAATTTCCATAAATCTGATCTTTACGGAGATTTTGCGATTCTTCGTTAAAGGAAGGAACACCGGTTATTGTGCTCGTGTAAGCCGAACGGCGCCAGACGGATGGTGTGTTCGATCGGCAAGGGTTGCGTCGTATCAGCGCCGGGTACAGTTAATTAAAGTCGCGTTTCCTACAAGGATCACGGGGTATTCGGGGTTCGCGGCCGTAAAGCCTGGAAAAGAATAACAGTTTGCGAAAGGCAGGGTTCCATCGAGATCTCGATCCCGATAGAGCCGTGTTCCCAGCCTCGGTTTCGATTAGGGCTCGGCTTTTACCTTTCACGTGGGATAAGTGCGCGCGACTGCTCTACGCCGGGGCGCTCTCCGGTTCGCGGTACCGGCTATGTAGCAGCTTACCTTCGTGAACCGGAAACTTGCTATTAGCCGGCAGTCTTCTCTTGCCTCTTGATTCGTGCTTCTTTATAATTGCTTCGATACCTCGATACCATCAATGGTTTTTTCTGCTTTTTACGCGTTAATTAAGATTTCTTCCAATCTGCGAGAGAGACAACGCGACTTTCGATTTGTATTTCCCTGTTACTGAAAGGATAAATTAATTTAATTTATTTATTCGTGATATTATCAGATCGTTCCATAAATAATGCGATATTTCGAAGCGTCTTTTATATTTTCGGTGCAATATTCTATATAGAACGGATAAGGATCCCTTTGTTGCGAACAGAAAACGCTTGGCAGATCGTGGCTGACACGGACACGCGATAATTGTTAAACTTAAGAGACATTTTGATTCTGAGGGAGCAATTACAGCGACGAAACGCGAGGCTGTTGTTCGTCCATCGAATAACTGGACGATCGATTGCACCGAGGCATAACGCACGGCTTCACGCTTTCTGAAGCCGGTCTACGAGGTGAGAATCGCGCACCGAGAGGAACGGGGTCTCCCGTTTCCTTTCCTACGACTTTGCGAATCCTGCTCGTAGATCCGAACGACTTGATACACGACTCTCGAAAATAAGCGCGACTCGGGTCGGCGGAACGTTTCTTGAATCCGAATCGCTTTCGACGCTAAACACCTACGGTAAAAATTTTCTACTTTATTGTTATGTATTCGAGTCGCAAAACTGCCTTGGATCTTCAAAACAATTTCAGAAAGGTTTCGCGCATCGTACGAATTTCTTCGTACGCGAGAGTTTGAAAAACTTGCTCGCGGCTCGAAATGATCGCTTCCCAGTCTGGGAATTTCTCGTCCGAGATGGGTGGAACGAGGAGGATGGGAGGAAGGCCTACGATGCTGCGAGAGGAGGCCATATGGCGCGCGAAACGGGTCCAGTCCTGACTCGGAGGGAAGATCGCGCAAGCCAGGATCGAGCGAGGTCGCTTTTTGCAGCGGCGCGTTCACCTCGAAAAAACAAGACCGGGACAAATAAGAAGAGGAAGAAGAAGCAGAAGAAGGAGTCGATGGACCACCGGATGTGGATCATCGGCGGATACTCTCTGCGCACCGGGCCAGACGTTTATCCGCGTAGATTAAAATCGCTCGACGCGACGGTCGGCCAATGTTTTGCGAATCGCGCCCATCGTTCAAAGGCTTTCGCGCAGAATACAACGGTTTTATGCAGTTCGCGTGTCCAGGGAACATTGGAACTTTATGCAGTTCGTGGTCAACACGGAAAACGTTGTTCGATGCCGAGCCATCCATTCAAATGATCTAAAATGATCTCAAAATCATAAGTTTCCGCGACTGTAGCGTCAGGACAATTTTACGTCTTATAATAAAAATATTTCTTCTACGATTTCTGTCAAACTGCTTATGGCAACATATTCGTAAATTTCGCACGCTTTAGATAATTGTAGAACAATTGTTAAATAGATTGTACGCGGTATGATCGATAAAACGCGTAACAAAAATCATCTAAATACATCGACGTAGCTAAGTGGTTAAAAGTACATAGTCCAAAATGAACATTAAAATGAAATTTCGCTATTAAGAAGAATAATTAACGCGAACGCTGACAATAATTTCTAGTACGACCGATAAGTTTAGATATTTCGCACGACTCGAAAAGTCTTCGAAGCGGGTACGAGGCGCTACTTTACAATGCCGATTCACGGCCAACGCCGATGGAATTGTTATTCCGCGTCCAGTGGCGTCTTTTTCTAAATATAATCGGGCCGGTTTCCGGTCGCGCAGCCGGCAAAAAAACTCGAAAACTATAAATACTTGTACTGTGCTCGGAGTTCCTACCGGTTGGAGCATCGAGAGACAGCGTACGCGAACTGGCCAACAAAAATTTCGCGGTGCTTCGGAGACGAATTTCACAGGATCGGTTTTTATCCCATGCATCGTTCTCGAGTGTTTTTGCTACCCGGAAATTGGCCGACGGAAACGATGATTTTTCAGCGATTTCAATTAACGTTTTTCATACATAATTCAGCAACGCTTAATCGAAATTTTAATCGCGCGAGCTCTGTCCAGGCATTGGGCTAGATTATTCCGTCGATGAGAAAGAAAGATGTTATCCAAAGATTCTTCGATGGTGTGTTGCCGTTAATTCCTGGTTAATGAGACACGCCATGCAGAGTGTATTACGGTACGTGGCGCGGGGTACGCAGCGCCGCTAACGAGAGAAGGAAGGGCGAAAGTGCTCGACAGATTTCTTCCTTCTTAATTATAAGAGCGAACATCCTGTCGACAGGGTTTCTAATGTATCGGACGGCTAAAGTCCGATTATCGCGATCGTTGCGCCCTTAAGAGCTCGTTCGCTTCAAGTTTGCTACGTGGAAGCCAGGATCCTAATTCTCCATCGTCTCGTTCCACCTTCTAGCCGAATTTATATTTTTGTTCGTTTTCGATCTTGAATCCCCTCGACGACGTACCATCGTTTACTACACTCGGGAAAACGTTGCGATTGAATCAGGATTTCTTTCTTCCTTCAATCATTTCATTCTGCTGAAAATAATATATTATTATAAGAATATAATATAATAATATATAATAGTAATAATAATAATATAATAATACATTCGAACATTGTCATTGTTCGAAGTTCTCATTTTTCATTTTTCCCCGAAAAATTCGATGTAATAACAACGCTACGAAACAATCAAATATTGAAAAGAACGAATCAATCTGTACTCGACATGTTCGCGTCTCTCGATTCTCGCTTGTCGTCTGTCGCTTGTCACAGACCTACACCTAGCGCAACACTGGCGTCAATAAAACGAGGCTTTCGTATACATTCGCGAACATCTGTCCGGTGAACACCGAGAGGCGACACGTGGTCGCACCTGTCATTCTCGTGTCGCATGGTGCGCGTGCCTGCGACACCAGACGACACCGGACGTAGCGAGATGACGCCAGACGACGTCGAACGAAGCCCGGACGAGGAGGAAAGAAGCATCGAAAAATCGAAAGGGTGGTGCTTGGAAAAAGAATATCCGGATAGCACGCGTTCCGCATGCGACATATGGCGATACGGCGACGGCGGCGGCTTCGATCACGATCCATTGATCCTTTCATGTCACCTGTGTCGTCGACGCGGCAACGGATGTTCTACAACGCAGAGAGGCCACGGCCGGGAGAGGCGCGAGTCGCGTCCTTTCCCCTCCGTGAATTATCGTGATCGCATAAAGTTGTATCGTTTGGACACAATGGAACGGGACGCCCACGAAATTGCCCGCGCGCGCGCGCGCGCCAAACACCGGCAATATCGACAGCGTCGACTGCAGGCCGCGACATCAACGGAGCGCAATCTACGACCAAAGAAAACTTTTTAACAAATACAGTCGGTTCTGGTGAACAGATAAAGACTAAACGGTTAAAAGATATCTAAATTATCAATATTTCAGCAGAATTTAAAGAGGAAACTATATTTGTATATTTTAGTCTGTAATCAGCATCGACGCGTTCGCAGCCAAAAATCAAGAAATAATAATCGGTAAGAATCGTCTTGGGTAACTGCGAGTCAAAAGCCCAGGTTCGACGACCTTGTACAACGTACGTTGACCTCCCTTTGATCCGAGTAACTCTGAATTGCCGTGATTTCGATGGCAATTGTAATTTTCATCTCTATTTTGGATAGATTCCCATCGTGACCGTCTACTTCCGGCCGACGTCCTCGAACTAGACAAGGTAACTGACCGGAAACCGGTCTCTGTACGGCAGAGCGTATTCAGTGACAATAGAAAACCGGGCACACGGAAGCATCTAACGTTGGTTGTCAACCTCGCCGAGCGAGGAGTCTGGATGCCTGGTGCTCACGGCACGGAACAGATGTCCACCCTGGTGTGCACGACACGTGAATACGCGGCGCTCTCGAACAGTTAGGTGAAACACGGACGCGAGAACGCGGACACGGGTGGCACATGACTTTCTTACTACCACGCCACTCAGAACTGGGAACAGAGCTAGCGAAACCAGTGTTTCTTCATGCTTCGCGGAGCCACGAAGATGATCCTCGCCGTCTTTGGGATTCAGACGATTCGCGTGCGACATCGAGAGTACCAACTTACATGCGACATACGAGTAAAACGAGTACGCGATGCTATGCAAAGTGCGGAAAATATTCTGTTCACTTATGAAAAGTGCTCCTTGCTTTCCGCAAATATTCAATCTCCGAATTCTTTACATTTTCTTACGTCTATTAATATTGTTCGTTTATCTAATTGATGTACGGGGGCGAATGCTTAGAAGTAAAAGAAAACGAGAAGAGTAAACCACCTAACAACGATCACGTAACGAAGAAAATGTAAAAATATGAAACAATAATTCTGATAGATATGAAACGTTAAGGGGATAAGTCTCTGTACACTCTGCGATTTACGATGCACATCGATACGATGGTAACGAAACGAAAAGCGTAGACATGGAAGAAATAGAAGCAGAGTGTTGCCGCGCGCGATGACGGAAGAATGGATCGAAGGTGCGTCGACAGGAAGAGCGGGGTCACCGAAAGAGAACGCGAGAGTTTTGATCGCATCTGTCCGATCTCTCCGGCTCCGGGAAACTAAGAGGCAGGTGGTGTACCGCGCCCATCGTGCTCGCCGAGTTCCCAGCCGATTACTCAGACGGTTTTCATACGGAAAGAAGAAAAAGGGGGAAATCGTGGAACGACGGGACACGGGGCACTCTCGACATCCGTGGCCTCGTTCGTAACAAGAATTACGTGTTAGAACGTAATCGTGGCGCAAGGAAGAGGTGTCTTGGGAGTGGATCGAGGTTGCAGGGTCGTCACACTCCCTGGCAACGCAACAATGACCAGCGAAGGAACGAGCGGGCGGGCGAGAAGAGGAGCGACCGAACCGGAAGCGTCTCATAATCTGCGAACGCCTGCCTAGACGCCTAGATCGCTCGAACCGTTCGAACCCCATGGATCGTCTCGTGTCGGCGCCGATATCTGCGAGATATCTTCTTCGATTCTCATTCTTTGATTCTTCAGATCTATCATACAATTTTATCATTGTCGGGACGAGAGTCGTTTCTTCTGATTTCTGAAAAAAAATACGAACCAATGAATCGGATATTATTCTATTCGAATAATAGTACAGTTATATTATTAAAACGCCAGATATAGTATCCTTGTGTATAGATTGTCTTGGATCGATCCGATTATATACACAACGTGTTTAGAAATAAAGGACACATTTTCAAAGGAAACATTTTCTCGGGCGTGAAAGTTAAAAAGTTGCATTTCGGTCAGAAATTATTGTTTTCCAGGCCGTCGTGCAGCGATCGATACACACCTATTTTCGCCCATCCTCGCTCATCCTCGCTCATCCTCGCTCATCCTCGCCCATCCTCGCCCATCCTCGCCTCACCCTCGCCCATCCTCGCCTCACCCTCGCCTCACCCTCGCCCCTTCTTGCAGATCTCGTTCTGGACGATTGCAGAAAATTCGAGACCAAACGTCGGACGCCCCTCGAAATTCATCTGAAAGAATCGCTCTCGTTCGATACGGTTCGCCAGCGTAAAACGACAAGCCGAATTTTCAATTGTTGCATTCAAAATTAATATAAAAAGAAGTTGTTCTTGAATTCAATTTATTCGAGGAATTTATATTTGACTGTGCTTTCACGAATCGTCCTTTTGGTTCGCCGTGATTTTTCTTGCGCAATCCTTGAGGCTTCACGCGGTTTAAGGTGTCTCCGGTTTACCCTGTGACAGCGGAACTTCCTAGGCTACCTATGATTCCGGGAATAATTTCGTTCCTGTTCGACTCCGGCTTGAACTTGAATTTTCATCGACGGACATCAGCAATTGATATACGCGAGCGTAAATAAAAGAATGACCAGCGAGAAAAAATTAGAACTTATCGCGTTCGATGCGTTGCAAGGCATTGCTCCTTTTCTCGACTGGCAAGCGCAGAGTTCGATCGTGTGACCGTCTTTCTGTAAAAGAAAGCGTTTGATTCGATATTCAATAAGAAATACTTGCATCGTCTCTAATTTTCAATTTTATAATCAAGGTGTTATATCTTTCGGATAGTTGCCCACCTTTTGCTTGTAACATCCTGATGTTATGCTCGTTATCGCATCCTCTACCACCTTGCCGCAAAATACAGTCGCGTTCACCACTACAACAAAATTCGATGTTTTAGGAATTCCTTTCTTCTTCTCTCGGCTCGGTGCTATGTGCACTTACTCTCGTTATTGAAGGTTACGGTATGTTTTAAACACACGTCGCCGGATGTTAAACGGCACAGGGAGGAATCATTGGTGTTGCGAGCCTCCCATATTTCACTCGTGTTTGGATATTTATCTGAAATTTTTTAAATCGAAATTATCTTTGGCAAACACTCGCCAAGTTTGCCCGATCCTCGAGCGACGATCGAGAATATGCGTTTTCTAGATCTCGGTAAGTCATTACCAACATGAAACGGGAACGCATTTCTTTGCGGTTTATTTGACGCGTGCGAGCTCCTTAATCAATGCAAGCACACTTGTGCAATTCTACCTACAGGTGTGTCGGCGCAGGTAGTAAACCGCAATGTCTACGACTGTCTTATTATGTCACTGCGACGATTAATTCTGATTCTTTTCGATATACCTTGAATATACGGCGGATAGATACAAGGAAGGCCCTCGTGGTCCATACAATCGAACTCATCGGAAAGACGATTGTACGCCGCCGCCACCCATGTGAATTTAAAGCAGTACGGCGAATCCTTATTGTAATCTCCTAACAAATTCCAAGAAAGTTATAGAATATTTTGCTACAGCACTAGAATCGTACGTAATAGTTACCGAATATCAAAGTCACGTGAAAAGCAAACGCGAACAAAACTATACACGGTTGAATTTTCTTCATTTTGACGGGCCTTCTCCGTTCCGTTGCATACGATACCGAGCTTCGAACAATACTCTAGAAAAGCTATCTAATCTTACAAAACCTGTCACCATTTTAATCGGACGCTTATCTTTTCGAACACCTACGCCATAGCGCAACGAACGATTCTGATTTTACCATAGGCACCGACAGCTGGATTCGTTATCGTTTATTAACAAGCGATCGTGCGCGGATACGTAGGTGCATCGAAGAATGAGCACGAAACGGTAAAAGCGTCACGAGATGGTCAAAATTGTAGACAGATTTTGATCCTACTATTAAAAATATTCTTTAGCAATTATTTATGCGGTACTTAATCGTGCGGAATCAATCTTATCGTTTCACGGAATCATCGCGTAAATCGGCGTCTCTTTTTCCTTGGAAAGAAGACCGGCGCGTCGCGTCGAGCAGAAAGGAACAGCGGGTCTCGTTGTCCTCGTGTGTCCCCGTTGGTCACCAAAGGTAGGAGAGATTGTTGTGAGCGCGAGCCCGCGGCCACTTACGCGCTCATAATGCGCGGCCCGTGCGTAAGTTTCGCATGCGTGTGGCTCGTTCATTGTCCAGAATCGCGGTCCGTGAAAAACCCAGACGTCGTCTCTCGGTTTTCGATGCGTGGCTCGAGTCCGACTCGGCGGCATGGCCGCATGTCAAATTTCGAAGCGTTTTTTCCCGCGGATCGGGCTGATCCCGGGTAGATTCTGTTTCCTCGTGAACCTATCCTCTCTCATTCTCTTTCTCTCTCTCACACGCTTTTCGAGGATCGTGTAACGTGACACGTTTTGGTCACGTGGGTGGTTCGTCTTCGAGGAGATAATATTCGCCCGGAACACTTGAGGCGCTATCGAAGCATAATTTTCCACGATGCGCGTGTAGGCAGCGAACAATTGATATGTAAATGGCCTGATGCCCGATGTCGTCGACGATCCCGATGCTCGCGTTCTACGGGGCGATCTAGAAACAATTCTCAGCTGGATGCGATCATTCCGTAACTTCGCGCGATTCGAGGTATACTATCGGGTGCATAGAATTTGTCTACGAACGTCAAAGCGGACCGAGAGAGCATCGTCTCCTTTCCTTTCGCTCGGTTAAATCGATTTCACGGCCGGTGAAAAGAAATAGAAGACAAAGAATACGGTCTCGCGGAGCTCGCCTGCGGTTTCCAAGGAATTCCTTGGCCGGTCCCGCACCGAGACAACACCCCAAAGTTAACCGTGCGTTCGTTATTTTCCGAACGATCGACCATTTGCGCGGGCAAACGGAACGGGCCATGGATCCAAAGTGGGAGCCTGCTGTGGGAATCGTAGACGCCAAGTGTCAGATCGACGGTCAACAATAAGATTGCGTCGCGGAGCAAAATCGATCGTTGGATCTTTGTCGAGTGTTTTACCGTACAACGACAAAATAACAATAGGATTCTTTCAATGTCACGTTACGTAATACATACATCGTGTCCCGTTGATCTTGACACGCTTGTTTCAAATTGAATCGCGAAACGTGTCCACTGTTTCGGAATTTTTTGAAGAGAGATCGATTTAAGGGAACAAAACCAACGAGAGAACGTACAAATCGTTGTTTCGGCCGGGGGCACAAAAAACGGAAGGAAGGAAGGTACTGTGGGAAATAGTTGTCGCGGCGGTTTCACCTATCGGCGAGTCTCGGACGCGAAATACCGAAGCCATTGTGAATCGGCCGTAGACAAAGGAGCGGAACGGAGCGGAGACCGCACAATGCGTTGTCGGCCGATCATCTCTGAAAATCGAGAAGGCCGGTTTGTTTCTACGATACCGGGGGAAACCGGTGAACGAACCGGTAACGCACTCCGATCCGCTTGTCGCGTTCTCGTTGCATCAGATCCATCGACCTCGTTACAATCGGAATCGTCCGAGTTCCAGTTTCCTCCATTGATACCAAACGCCGATCGAATTCCCTGAAAATCCTGATCTCCGCTCGCAGTTCGAACCAGTCGCAACACCCGTACCGTAAACGGAGACGTCGGTATCGGTCGTCGGAGGGTAGGGAACAACCCCTCTAGACTCTCGCGATGCTCGCGTAGTTTCTTTTTAAATATAAGGGTTTCTATCGATTCGCCGAGGGTCTTGGCGTCTTCCCCGTCTTGGCGTCTCAGTTTTCGTCTGCCAACTGATTTACAGGGGGTCTCCGTGGCAGTCGAATTCAGGGCATTATGGTTCGACGCCTGCTCTCGGCGAGGGACGAGTTTATCGATCCGCGAGACGCGTGTATCCGTAGACTCCTTTTCCAATGATAAATTTCTCCAGTTATTTCTTTCAATATTTTCCACGGGGCCGAGAGTTTCCCTGCAAAATAAAAACTTGTTGAAAATGTCGGAAAACAAAAGAAAATTGTTGTTTAATGCAATTATTAGAACCACGACACTCTTCCGGATTCCATTCGTTCGCGAACAAATTATTCAAGGGAACGAACTTTGGCCAAATTTTTCTCAACTCTCGCCGTCGTAGGGGTCTTTGATCGTCCAAAGTATTCAAAGTCCATGGGAATCCTAGAAAATGAGAACAACAACCGGCGGGAGGTCGTCGCATATCGTGGCGGGGGTGGTAACCCGAACGTCGTGACGCAACAAGAGGACTCTGGCTTAGTCCTCGAACGAAATAAAACTGGAAACCCGGGGACGAGGGACGGTCACGTTTTTTCGGACCGAGTGTGAGAAAGAAGAAGGAACAACCAGTGAAAGAGGAAGGTGGGCAGTTACGTGGTTCTTTCCGTGGGTCTAATTCTCGGGAATCTGAAACCAACAGAAAAGATTCGTACGAGAGTATAATGCGTCGAGAAGAATGCGCAGCAACCGGCGAACGGGAATCACCATGGGAGCCACGGAAGGAAAAGGCTACCTATTGGCCACCTTTTCCGTAAAAGTTTGGCCGAAATGCAATTTTCCTAGCCCTTATAATAGTAACGAATCGCCCTAAGTGCTAGGAAAATTTCTGTTTTTACCAATTGTGACTTATTCATATAAAAAGAATACTGTTGGCGTCTAAAACAAATTTCCTCTAAGCTTTCTTTCCAGGCTTGACAGTCGACGCGTTAACGCGATGAGTTAATCGTTTTCGACGTAACGCAAACTATTGCCATTTCCCTGTTACCATGAGTCACGGTATACCATTTATCATGGTAGTCGACGACGAAAGAGTTTTGCGAGACACGCAAAACTACGCGAGCAAGCGTAATCCTTCCGTGGCAGGCGATAGCGTCTGGGTATTACGTTTCGTTTTCGTTGCCAAGTTTATCATGGTGGTCCACCTGTCAGCGTTACACCTGCCCTCGTAACCACTTAATGCCGACGTTAATGACCATTCATGGATCGTTGGGTATGCGACATGTGGGCAGTAAACTGGAACGCGATTTATTCTCTGCGTCGCGCGTCTCGCCGCATCGCGTGGCACGAGACACGATATTATGCACCTTTATTCTCGAATCGATGAACCAACAACGCAGACCGCGATTCCTTGTCTAATTCCGTAAATCCTCGGCGCTCTGTAAACCGATGAAATTCTGTTAGAGCAAGTGTTTGACAAACATGAATTTGTTTGAATGATTTTGTTTTATCTATCGTCGTTAAAAAGGTGATCTCGCAAGGCAAGGATTGGTCTTTTTTATCGTTTCGATATGTTAAAGTTGAATTCCTGGTGCGATTCGCTGGCAGACGCCTAACGCCACGTCGTTTAACCGAAGTATCGTTGTTTGATTTGCAGATGCGACCGTAATAACGAGCGACGGCGGCCTTCGAGGCTACGACCCCCAGTTCATGGTCGGCTGTTATTTTCCCGCGGAATTTCAGGGTGAGTTCGTGACACAGGTGAGCGGAAAGGAAGCCGGCGATACAACCGGCGCGCCGCAGCCCATTCAGTACTCCACCATCGCCATCACATTCAACGCTATACCGGTTTGGGGTTACTGTCACAGGAGGGTCGGTGATAACGTGTTACTGATGGACAGGTCGGTTCCGTTCCAACAATTTTTTTTTGTTAACCTTTTTACATTTCTAAACCTACTGAACCCTAAAAGTAACCAACGTACGGTCAGAAACAAATACAATATGTACGTGTGCGGCGGTGAACGAAACGATTTCGAAACGTTACAACATTCTTCGAATTGAACCAAGTGACACGAATATTTCTTATATGGCATAGGGACTAGCCTATCTCGCATAACGACTATAAATACTTGTTTTGAATTTTGCTATTACTCGGAATCATAACGAAAGACTCGTGTATTTTAACATTTTTTTTATGTGAGGTTACGGTGAAAGTTCAAATCGAAAACTGTTGGAAAAACAATGTCTCGCGGTACCAACGAAAAACGAAATTGTCAGCAATTCGTGACGCCTTTGGTATCCTCGAACTTACTGGTAGGAACAGCGAGGAATGGCGAGACGGATCTTTTGGAGCAACAAAGCCGTCTCGGCTCTCGCTTAATTCATCCTTCTAATGCAGAGACAGTCCAACGTCTGCGGCATGTTCCGAGACGGAAATAGTCCAAACACCAGACACCGCATCGACTACATGCTTCGACTATCCGAAGGTGCTCTATGCGTCGGTGCTCCATTCGAAATTCGATAGACCGTTAATTGGCTGCCTCGATTGATTGGTTATTCGATCTAATACTTGATCGATTTTAAAGATATTAAAACACTAGAAGGGTGGATCGGTTACAGAAAATTAGGCGAGAATTTTTTAAGAGAAAGAAGAAGATGCTACCAGACGATACCAATTAAAACGAGTCGTTTCTGCTTCAGGTATAGCGACGGCGAGTGCATTAGATGCTTCCGGTTGCTGAGAAGATCGAGAAACGTAATCGAAGTGTTCTCGGAAAATCTGAATAGGTGTTACACCACCATATCGACCGCTTTATCATCCTGCGAGGCGATCAACTCGACGTCCATTTTGTATCGTGAGTGTTTTCTGCGATCGGCTAGTCGTCGGTGCTGTTCCAAAAGAAAATTTTCAGTAAAAAGAAAAAATTTCAACGAAAAAAAGAAAAAGAAACTTATCAAAGATCGTTCGCATAGGTGTCAAAGAGATCGGAAACGTTCCTATTAGAAACGAATATTGTCCCATCACTGGCCAGTACCATTTCAAATACAATTTGAACAACGGATCGGAGCGTGCCATCGAGTGCAACAGTTACTCCTCGTCGTTCAACAACTGTCCCGACGGATCGGTGTTGAGGTTACACTTTAACCGCTGCAGTTTCGAGTTTACGAGTAAGTCTCGCTTTTTTTCTTTTTTCTTCATTCGCGACGAAATATTATCCCAACTGATCTAACGTATCGTGCCATCCTTTCAGCGAATCTCACGTTCAATTGTTTGGGTAATTGGCCGGGACCGAACGGATCCACGTACTTCGCTTTGTTAGACAACAACGCGATCGACGAAGATAGACCTCGATACAGATGCGGGGTGAGTTGATAGAAACGCTCTTTGATTAAACGCAGAAACGGTATCCACGTGTTCACGTGCCTTATTCACCCGCACACCTAATCGTTTATAGCTATTTCACGTTGATAATGTCAAAGGAAAGACGTACATGGCACTTGGCAGCGACTCAAGCTGCAAACAGAATCTGCACAATTCCACCAGCGGTTACGAGACCTTGGTTCTCAGCAAGGTGCCCAACCAGAAGAAAATGCCGAACTACGTCAAGACCAACGTGGCAACGTAAGTTTGACCAGTTTTCCTCGAAACCAGATTTTCATAGATCAATGCAATATTCACTTTTCATTTTTTTCAGATTTCCAAAGTGGGCCCAAGGTCTGTGGGAAGAGTCGCTCATTGTAAACGGCACGATGACTTTCACAGATTTGAACGGCTATAACAGTTATACTTTTATTACGGTCGACTCGAACGAGGAAACTGGTCGTTACATCGTATACTCTAAGGATCAATGGTGAATACTTGAAACGATATCGCAACGATTTCATTGTACGCGTAGTACGCTATTATCGACATCAACAACCTGTTCAATTTTCAGCGAACAGGCGGCTTACCTGTGTCTGATGATGAGACAACGAAGCGAGAACGTGCTGGAGTTCACGATAGGGATGGTGCTGAGCCCTGTTTACCAAGCGTACTTGTGCGACGACCCCAATTTGGATAAGCCGGTTTGGATGACGCAAGCGAGTCAGTAAAAACGATTGATATTTATAACGGGTCACTTAATCGTATTTCGTTTTGCATTCATCTATAATTATTATCGTTCAAACAGGAGTTGAACGTGTCGTGGAGTCACCTTGTCCGATTACCGGTCAGTACATGGGAATGATCACGGACTTGTCGGGAATGTGCGCCGAATTGAGTAGCAACTGCAACACGCGCGAAATCATGTACTTCAAAGTCACCGACTGCGAGTCCGGAGAACTTTACGAGGGTAAACGTCCGATCCGATCCTATTCGATCATGGCTCCTACTGAACAAACGAATGCGTGTTAATAACAACGATCGATAGAACCGCTTCTATTAAATTTTTATTCTACTTTTAGAACGAACGTATTTGTGCTTGGGCCAATGGGAAGAGAAAGGTGTCATGTACGCGTACACAATGAGGAACGATACCGGTACGAACGAATGCTTCGTTGGATTGATCGTCAACGATGAAGAAATTTATATCAAGGAGGCTGGTGATCATTGCATTCGAAACATCGACCCCAAAAAGGAAGGAATGCGTCTCTACAAAAAGGGTAACTTGTAGTAATACTTCTTTGCATATTAATCTGCCATTACCTATTATTAATCGTTATGAAATGTCTCTGCGATTAGGTCAGTGTTACGGAAACTCTCCTAGTCCTGCACCAACACCGATCAAGCCAATTTCTCACAATCCAATCATGAGAATTACGACAACTCCGCGATCTAGGATATCTGGTATGATTTCATTTTTTTCCTTCTTGTTTGTTTTTAATGTCTAGATATTTATTAAATATAAATAAATGATAAATATTTATTATTTTTCAGAAACTGCTGCTATACCAGGAAACAATATTCCGTCTCTGAAGTCGAGTAACGCGAATGCGGCTAGTAGTTTTCTAATAATGACGACAACAGTAGTCTTCGCTAAAATTATTTCTATATACGTTTGAGTAGCTACGATTCACTATCTTTGACGATGAACTAGCAAACTAGCAAATTCAATATAACCGTGACTCTCCTGAATGAAGACGCAAAATTCAGGTTTCGAATGGGTCTACCAAATAGACCTCCTTCCGGTATATGGTACGAACGCGTCAAGCAACAAAGACATTTGTTATCCGTGATGTTCCTTAACTGTGCATATAATCGTCTTTGTAGATAAATAGTTCTCACCAAACACTGCCTTGTAAAATACAAGTATTAGGAAATTGAAAAACTATATGACGCTGGGAAAAATCCAAAGAACTCGACATCCATTATCCATTTCACGCGTCACCCTCACTTTCCTCAATACTGTATTAAACTTTTCTAGTTGAACTGCTAATGGTACGATTGGTGCACGATTACTGTAACAATAGTAATGGTACGATTACATATATGTATGTAGATACTGTAATATATGTACAAAAAACCTCGCGTTTTATGTAAAATTATCTACTTTTCTACTTTTCTACTTGTCATATTTCACACACACACTTTGTACAATAGTACATGGTTATTTCGTGGACAGTCACTTACAAAATCTATTAAATACTCTACTGATCTTTTTATAGTGTCGCTAACTAAAGATATTCGTACCGATAGAGAATATTTAAACGTTTAAAAATACAACGCCAAGATACGAAATTCAATGACACAGTTGAGCACACGTTATTATTACTGTTAATCGACAAATGAGACTGACTCTGCTAATTGTGCTCTACGCTGTAGGGTCAACCGGATAGTTTGTATCAAGGATGTTACTTAATTAATTACTCAACTTTATAACTATAAGACAAGTACTGTTTTTGACGAGCTATCCAATGCATTAGCAATTATAACGATTTACATTTGAATGCATACAAACTTCTTGCATAGCAAAGAAACAAGACTATTTTATAAGAGATTATTTTAGTATGACGAATGTTTTAAATATAAGTAATACTATACGATAGAAATTTATTTTATGATACATCGATTTTTATGATCATAGGAGGTAAACCCTGATGCGGATAATTAAGATTATGTGTAATTAATTTCAGCGATGAATGTGTCGGCGAATGTATGCGCGTTGATACATATACACAAATATTGTGTCCGTGACACGTATACAATTCTTCTATACAAGTATCATGCGCAGCACAAGTCCTTTTTGAAAAATGCTTTTGTATTTATTCATAAATGTATATACATATTTATGCACAATCTAATACTTCTTAGGTCAATGTAAAATGCTAGAAATTAATGACTTGTTTTTTACATTACTTTTATGTAACAACATTATATAGATTACTGTCTAAATATAGATAGAAAATATATGATAATTGTACCCAATTATAAAGAAGCTATGCTGTTTTAAAATATGCTCGACCCTGTTCGATCAGTATGTGTACATATTAATTATCTTATGGTGATTTATTCATTTTTTGTGTAAACAATACAGGAGACTAAGGCCCAGGAATAAGGTCATTCTTGTTTTTCATAGGACAGGATAGCATCTTTCATTTCTGCTCCCCATTTGTACTTGTTACTACCAGACTTTCCTTTAACTCTATGACAAGGCACGAGGTATGCAATTTTGTTTTTCATCACAGCATTACCAACAGCACGCACAGCCTTTGGATTGTTTATGTTGCGTGCAACTTGCTCATAAGTAATAGATGTGCCCTTCGGTATATCTAGCAAGCATTGCCAAACTTTCATTTGAAATTCTGTGCCCATCAAAAGTAACCTCAGAGAATTGTTCGCGACTGTATCAGAAGAAAACACTGTCTGCATAATTTGACTCGTTTCGTTATCGTCGACTTCGACTAATTCTGATAGAGGCCAACATTTCCGTAGATTGGCTAATCCTTCCTCATTGCCCTCTTTTACAAACGTTAGAAACGCAACAGCCTTGTCCGTGTTCGTCACGCCGACTAGATAATCTCCAAAAGGTGACGAATGGAAATCATAAATTATTTTGAACTCGGCATGATTTTGTTCATACTCGGCCTGGTTGATGGTTCGAAAACAAACCATTGCGGCATTCCTGTCAAAACCTTGCACTTTCCTGGAAACAACGATAATTTCTGATCCAAACGTTCAAATGTCTTTCAAGAGTGTACCTTATTTGTACCAAGCGATGAAAACGGTAGCTGTGGAATATACAGTGTTTACCAAAATTATACATACTCCGGGAAATGAGAGGTCCCTGAGGCCATCTCGAATAATCTTTTCCTTTGCTGAAACGCAATTCGCGGTTTTGTTAATAAGTTATTAATGAAAAACAGTAGCGTATGACAGACAAGCGCGCGAGAATTTAACTCGCTGCTACGCGCGCGAACCAACGGACTGAAGTCTACGCGTCAGCCGCGTTCGAAGAAACGAACAAGGATTTTATGAATTTTTAAAAGCGAATTCCAACTGCTTTTCATCAATCACGAAATTGTCGTATACAAATCATCTGTATCGTTCATCATACATTGTAAGAGGTCCATGCACTATTATCCGATGAAAAATCGATGAAAAACAGTTGAAATTCGCTCCTAAGAAAACAAAGCATTGTTGGCTATCGTACAGTATCCCGCAGTTTCTTCTACGAGTCGGCAGACCATACGTATTAAACCAGGAATATTTATTATCGTCCACAATTATTATTGAATTATTAATGATGAATATTTAATGATAGTGCGGTGAAAGTGAACGCTAATGGAATCTGTGCTGTTTTACATACGTGGATTATAACTTCTGGATTACAACATTTACAACTGAATGGGTGAGGTTTCTATTATTTTTTTCGTAATTTTCGAAATTAATAGAATATTTATCTTATTCGTATAAATCCTTGCTCGTAGCATCAGGTGGAATTCTCGCGCACTTGTCTGTCATACGCTACTGTTTTTCATTAATAACTTATTAACAAAACCGCGAATTGCGTTTCAGCAAAGGAAAAGATTATTCGAGATGGCCTCAGGAACCCCTCATTTCCCGGAGTACGTATAATTTTGGTATACCCTGTACAGTAATGAGCCCTACTCCTTTTTTTATTCTTTCGACAGTAAATACATAAAGAAATTAGTCGTTTTCTTTAGCTATTATGTTAATTAATTGTTTTAAAAAAGCAATTAATTTCGTTTTGCACTTACCGTAAAAAGAATAGACAATTTTATTACCTACATTTACTACACTGTGACGCCATCTGTGATCCTCAAACAGTACTATTATGGCTCAATATTAAAACATGAAACTAAAAATCGTTGCAACTATTAAATTACGACACGTATATGTAAATTATAATTATATACGCATAGCTAAGTGTGTCTTCTAGGTTTGTCAATCGTAACAGTCCGTTCGTTACGCCTCCAATATCGTAAGATTAATGTTTTAACCGCGGATCGTTGTCTTCAAAAGCTGGTCGGTGCTGAAAATAATGAATTATGTCAAAACAGAATAGAATGCTACCAAGCATGATTAATTAACGTAATAGTTACAAGAAGTAATTAATTTCGTATTGCAATTTCTGTTAAAAGATTGAATAATTTTATTTACCGCCACTATATAGTGGCACTATCTTGTGCGCGATCGAACTACTATTTGGCGAACAGTTTGGGCATTTTGCCGCTGAAAAGCGCCATTCCTGTGTTTGCGAGGAAGAGAAATTTCGTGCCGGATTTAGCATGGTTCCGACGAACAAGGTTTCGGCCCTAAAATTTTTATTGGAAAATGATCTTAAAGGGGCCGATTTAAAATGGTCATTATTTGTAGCGGCATGCAACACGTATCGCTACGATACTTGTTTAAAACCCTTTCCACCAATGTACATTAAGAACAAATGCAAAGATATCGATGCTTTGGTAGAGTATATAAATTGTAACTGCAATTTATCCTTGTCTGTAATTCAGCACTTGTTGTAGATTAAAATTTTAACTACAGAGGGGCACTATAGAACTGATTCCACCACTTACTGTGATACTTAAAGAATTGCAAGAATCAGAGGTGTATGAAAAATATAGCACAACTATAGAATTATTGTATTGGGCTTTAATTTGTTTAAGAGATCCTTGCATAAAGAGCGTTAGTAAAGATTGTGTAAGTTTACCTATTACAGGTATTTACTTTTTTTAATGTACGATTATTATTAATGGAAGTTTGTAACACAGTACGGATCCATATTAAAAAAAGTACCAACGGTGACACCTGTAGCGGCACCAAATTTAATATTTGAAGTTGCGAATGCGCAGCAATCAACTTCAGAAAAAAGGTGGAGAACAATTGTTCAAGGCTGTACAACTTTCTATGCTTACCACGGAAGTCGGTTAGAGAACTTCCATTCTATTATACATTATGGTCTACAACAAAGTATGTGCAAGGTAAAGTAGATCAAAATTGAATACACAAGAAGAGACCAATGTATTTATAAAATATTAATTTCTTCTTCAGAAATCGATGTTTGGCAAAGGAATATATTTATCGAGCGAATTAGGTCTAAGTTTACTATATAGTCCAATTGGATACGGCTGGGGAGACAGTGTTCTGGGAAGTGAAATAAGCTGCATCGCTTTGTGCGAGTTTGTCAATGATGTTGATGTTAAAAATAGAGATACAGGTAATTATGTTATATGACAAAAACACAAGGCAAAACATTGGGTACGTTTAAATCTTGTTGCAGAGAATAATGCTCAGACTATGGTTAGAAGTTCTTTAGATAGAAGTGTACCAAATAAATATTATTTAGTAACGAACAGTGAATTAGTACGAGTAAGATATATTCTTGTTTACAGTCAAGAAGCCCGGATCTCAAGGTACACGCATTAAAACTCTTCAACACCCTACATACAAAACAATAATTTGCAATGTTTCAGATCAAATAATAATACCGGATTATTAGCATGGGTCAAGCAACATAAATTGTTAACATTCGTATTTGGTTATCTGGTGCTGCTGACCTCGGTTGGATTGACTCATAACAAACAAGTTGAAAGATACTATAAATTACTTGCTCAAAAGCTTGGGTTGGAGTAAAAACATCATTTTTGTATCGTTGCGAATCGTTAATGCATTTCTTTCTTAAGTTAAGAAAATTACATTCCATGTCTTTGTATATCCTTCCATGAATTTCTATGCCAAGTTTGCCTTAAACATTCTAATAATCATTCTATACGTTTCGAACTGTTAATTATGATTTTTACTATGGTCTCTCATGAAATTGTATTCATTGACAGCAATAATATACAATAATTTAATACAATACATAATTGAACCCGGAGGCATTATATGTATACATATTAGAGTTGCTAGAATGCCCACTTATCAAATACTGCTTGATTCCAACGTAATTGGAGTTCTATAATTGCGGAGAGTTTTATAAGAGCAATACACATTAACTAAGAACATAATTGTATCGGGCCTCCTACTATAATAATTGAAATATAAGTAGCGAACGGCGAGAGAAGAGGTTAAGCCGGTTAACTATCATGGCCATCTGGTGGCAGGCATCGAAGACGGGAGGAGGGTGTGCCTGAAGACAAGCGCCACTTGCCTTGTTACGTGCGTGCGCACAGGGTGATCTTCTGACTGGTCATCTACCAAACAAATTCAAATAATCGGAGTCGTTCAGAGTCGTTGTCGTTACGGTACTACGAGGCGGACGCTGCTTCAAAACTATTCGGATCTGTGAAATTGAACGACAAATATCAATCGATCTGATTTTAACGATGGCTTTAAGAAATCGGACCTCAATTAATACGGTGAGTAGACTTTTTAAAGGAAATGTTTACAAGCAACTTTTTACATGTGGAATACCGAAAAGGTCAGTCAATGTGAATAGGGCATCCTCATTTAAATATCTCTCGCACGTTTTAAAGCCTATTGAGAGCACGACCATATTTTATTTCTATATATTTGATTTTATACTTGTTTCTAAATTTTATCGAATCAATTTATTGGAAGAATAAGTGAAGCTGAGATATCAACTTGGATAAAAACTGATACATTCTGTTTTGCATTAACTTTCTTTTTCGTTTCTCGATGATTGTTTTTATACGTTCGGTAGTAATAATTTTAATTTGCAATACTTTATGTTAAAAAGCATTATGTTAAAAAATCATTTGCAGAGTTAAAAGCATTGTAAAGCGGTAGAAATAAGAAATATACTCTACTCGATTTTCAGAATCTTTTAAACCGGGAAAATGTAACAAATATTAAATCTGCATGCACCGTGATCCAAGGGAAGACAAAGAGAGCCGCCTTAGGTGAAATTGGAAACAGAGTAAACACAGTGAGAGGAGTTGAACCCATTGATAGAACCAGTTTGCTACAAGCGGATAAGAAAAAATTAGTAGCTCCAACGAAACCAGTTGTAAAACTAACAGAGAAAAAATTGCAAAAACTTCCGGAAGAAACTGTTGAACCAACAGTAAAAGAGTCTGCACCTGAAGAAAATAAATCAGCACAGCCCGCTATAAAAAAAGAGATTGAATCATTTTCTAGTGACCTTCTGCCAGTTGAGGACATTGATAAGGAGGATCATGAAAATCCTACTCTAGTTTCTATCTATAGCAATGACATTTATGAATATCTAAGATCACTAGAAAACAAATATCCTGTGAAAATAGGATACCTAACAGACCAAGAGGTAACACCGAAAATGAGGAGCGTACTCGTAGATTGGCTTATTGAAGTTCACCAGCAATTTCGTTTAATGCCAGAAACGTTGTATCTCACAGTGGCTACCATTGATAGATTTCTGCAGGTTTGTTCTTCTTTATAGAAAGAAAAAAGAAATCGTGTATCCTTAAATAGAGCAGTTAGTTTAAATTATTGTCCATAGGCCTATCATTCGATAGACAGGAAACGATTGCAGTTGGTCGGCGTAACAGCTATGCTTGTTGCTAGCAAATACGAGGAAATGTACTCTCCAGATATGAGCGATTTCGTGTATATTACGGACAATGCGTATTCCAAGGAGGAGATATTGCAAATGGAAATGGTTGTAGTGAGAACTCTGGATTACTCGTTAGGTAGACCATTACCCCTACATTTTCTTAGAAGATATAGCAAAGCTGGAAAGGTATGTTGCATGAAGGTAAACTCACTGAAATCTCAGTTCATTGTATGTTGTCTCAAACAGTTTAATTTTTTTTGGTAAGGCTGTTGCTCTACATCACACATTGGCCAAATATTTTTTGGAGCAATGTTTAGTGCATTACGAAATGTGTCACTACTCTCCAAGCCTTCTTGCAGCTGCTGCACTGTACTTAGCATTTGTGTAAGTAATTTTAACAAGTATTAGAGTATTTCTTTTGAAAATGCTGTATTAAAAGGTTTCCAATACAATGCCTGTTACTAATCTATTCGTTTTGGTATTTCTTTGTATAGCATTACTGGTAACAATGACGATAACAAGAATAAAGTGGTTTGGACAAATACCTTAGTACATTATAGTACCTATACTAAGACTGACTTATTGCCTGTGGTACAGGAAATAGCTAGGATTATAATTAATTCGGATAAAATCAAGTTTCAAGCTGCTAGGAGGAAATATGCTCAATCGAAGTATATGAAGATTAGTACTCGGCCCGAACTTCGATCGCAGATTATGACTGCCATGGCTACTGCCAAGAATAGTACAATATCGATTTAGTATGTAGAACTACATCGAGACATTTGTTTATGCAAAGATGCATAAAAATGAGAAGGCATTATTCTGTAAGCAACTGTCTCACTACTAAATTATATTAAATTAATTAAAAGTAGAACGAATAATATGATGGGGTTTCTCTTCGCGTTATTGTGTCGCATTTTTTAAGCTCGCCAATGATACAATCTCGTTTGTAAACGAACATATCGTTGTGTTTACTTTGAAGACGACCTTCTAATCTAAAATAAGGCAACTTTAGCTTGACATACTAAGTGATTTATGTTTTCTAAAGACAAAAACTTTTAGTAAGTAGTAACTTTACAATTAATTTTGCATAAGTGTAATGTGCGGCGTAGTAAAAAACATCTCATTCATAAAAAAATAGATATTTGACACGTTAATTATTTGTTAAGCAGTTTGAAAGAAACGCGCACAAGAGTATAGTCAATAAGATTGGCAAACAACAACATTGTCGACAAATCGTAATTTAAATTTAATTAAAATTCAACAAAATAATTTAACTTCCTTAAAGGAAATATTAATTTCCGCCAATTATTTAAACTGAAATCGAATCGCATGATATATAGAACCATTTCAAGCTATTTTTAACTACTGACTTACCTTTACTAACTTAGAGTAATAATATTAAACTCAGTAAAGCATTTACTTATAAAATATATCTCAAGGTTAATAATATTTAAATATTCTTTGATACTTGTAATTTGCAGAAGTTTTATGTACTCGAAATCTTGGTTTATAAATAATTAAATTGTATTTTAAAACTTTTATTCAGAATTATAAAATGACATTATTTTGATATTGGGTATAGCGTTTTGATATTGTATAGTATAGTATTATACACTATTTATCAATAGTGTATGAAAATATACGGGTATTTCAGACTATATTAACCTATACTTTGATATGAATATTTTCACAGATATTATACTTGTTCTTATTGCTGTACCAATCCCCTTGTTGCATACAGAATGTATATCTATAAAATTTATGTAAAATTAACATTACTGAAAAATAAATCGTATAAACGTTTCTGTGAGCAGACGACATTATTTGGGTATTCGTATTTCAATTACTGTCGAAATATTTGACTCATATATTACAATGAAACTCAATTTCATTGTAAATGTTGTGTATTATATAACTATTTCTATATATTGCTAATGTTATTTGCTTGCGCAAAGTTTATAGAGTTATATTCATAATCTCTAAAATTAAGTATTCTTTTGCACATTAAATTTATCTTGTGGATTTCTTGAAAGTTAAATAACATAAACATAACTTCAAATATTTTTTGAAAATTCCTTCAGGATTTATTATAGAAGTTGAGTGAAGACAATTGGACGAATCAAACTTGTTTTGAAGTGATTTCGAACAATGGTGAATTTGATTTATGATAAATAGTGAACAACAATACAGTCTATTTAACACGTTGATGCCGGCTTGACCCCACCGGTGTGTCACACGTGTCAGACCCGTGGGCGGCGTACATTTGCTTATTTTGCTTGCATTTCACAAAATAGGTTTATGTTATTTTATCTGAACATTACAAACAGGTATTCAATAGTAAAACCATAGAAATTCAATATTATAAATTTAACATGATTATTTAATTTTTGTAAATTTCAGAGAAAATCGTGAATATCGACGCCGGCGTCAACGTGTTAAATAACGAGGTTTGACATTCTTTGTAAAAATTTATGCGATCCGAAGTTGTTGACAAAATATATTCCTTTTAGGAAATGTTAGAATATATTTAGTTTCCACGATGTAGAATTACATACTGGCGGACGTGTAATAAAAGGTTCTGAAAAAAAATAGAATAAAATTAACTGTTTGTGATATACTTTTGAAATAATTTTTCTTTACCAATTAATTTATAAGTTGCAGAAACTCCTTGGAATTGTGTTGAAAGTTGTGCATTCTCCTAAAATATACATATGCGATTTATTAAAGCGTTTTTCTATGATTAAATAATTTATAATCATATATTACCATTTCTGGGAAACTCGATGGTGCAGATTTATCCCAAATCTCAGATTTACTTTTCTCTATCAAACGCAGAAATTGTTCCATGGTATTTTGCAATGTTTCTGCGTACTCATCACAATCAAAGTACACAAGCATTTGCACCAATCCATGTAACTCATCTAATAATAGAATTTTTTTTAATATTTGAAAACTAATCGCATGTAAAAATTGTGGCTCAATCTACAAACCCTTTTCTTTATATGTACTGCTCACAATTTGATGTAAGGCTTGTATCAATGCTAAATCCTCGAAAGCGCTGCCCCTTTTCAAGCTTAAAAGCTTTCTTTCGTGCTTCCTACGATTCTTACTCGATCTATAACTTTTTCTAAAGAGCATTTTGTTACTATTTGTAGCGATTCAAATTAAGTGTCAGCGTACTTATACGATTCTTACCCAGATAAGCTAGACAGTCTTGATTTCTGACTGGACGTTGAGCTAACGATGCTACTTGTATCGCTGAGAAGGTCTGAAATACCTCTGTCGTACACAGATTCGTTGTCACCAATCATTCCAGAGCATGATTGTGCATTTCTTTCTGAAATATTTGCTCTAACTACGGCGAGGCGACATTTGTAATCTTCAAAGTCTTGTCTATTCTTTTCTATTTGGGATGTTATGTGATCTGCATGGTCAAATACATTCGATTTTATGTGGGACTCTGAAAACATATTTTCCTTAGATTATATCTTTCTTAAAATGGAGAAACTTCTACATCGTATTACCAACAGACAAACGCACCAATTAGATCTAAACGTTCTTTATCATGCGCGATTCTTACAGCATCTTTCCACTGTTTACCATTGCACAAAGAAATTATCGTTTCCTCTTCGTCTTCCAAATAGTTATTGAGAATATATGCAGCCTCCTCATACCGTTTGTCGCTCTTCAATCGATCCACAAGCTCTTTGTAAAGCGCGCGTTTCTCTGTCAAACTAAAATGTCAATGAATTATTTAATCATGGATTTACATGCACTTGAAGCTTCGTAGTCCGCAACAATTATTTTTTACCTTAGTTTCATTTCTGTAGAAAGAACAATAACATCTTGCCAGCTTCCAGCTAATTTATAGGCTTTCAGAGCTTCTTTTAAATCACTGCTTCTGTGGAACATGATACCGGCTTCGTGGTAATGCCTTTTCTTTAATAGAAACTCTCCGTAAATTCTAGCGATCTCTTTATATTGTGCACTGTCCTTTTGAAATAATTTCAACGCTTTCGTGTATAAATCGTGATTGCGTATTAGATTTATGCATTCGTTAAATCCATTTGGCTCTCTAGCTATATGTTCGAGCGCTGACTCATAACGCTTCAAATGCAAATCAATGGAGTATTTCATAAATTTATCGTAATTTCCATCGAGCCTCTTCATGTCATTTAAAAATGGAATATACTCTTTAGGGTCCTTTTGCGACTTGGAGGCGATAAACATTGTCAGATCAAAATCGTACATACCTAGGGCTATATCAAACAATACGCTTACATCTACTATATACAATAAATATTTCAATGCTTCGTCTGACGTTATAGATTCCACATTCTGAGAAGCTTCTTCTAATTCCCGCATCTCCCTTATCTTTAACAGGGCATTCTCCAATCCTTGTCTTCTTCTATCTTTAACCAAGCTAATTAATATCGGTTGTATCAAATTATTGCCTGTATTCTTGCTTTCCATAATATTTCTCATTAAATCACAGACCAATTCTACTTTGTTTGTTGCAGTATTATTTATATTCGTATATCTTGAGCTTTTATAATAATTTGCATATATTGTCGTGGCAACGCATTCCTCCTCTAATTCGGTCAAAAACAAGCTTAACCAGCTGGATTTCGAAACTTGCTCCACAAATTTCTCAGCGTTCTCAATAAATTTATTAGGATCGTGATCGTAAATCAAATTTAAATTTATTCTTTGTCTACGCATCAAGTCAAATGCTGCCAAATAATTGCAATTATCTAAATAATAGCCAACGATGTACAAGGACAATGCTCGAGGTTGTATGCATTCTAAATTTCCACGTGGCATTTGTAGGATTGTTTTTGAATCCCTGGGAATGGCAGCGATCAACTGAGACCCTCTTTCCACTCTTCTAACATTTAACTCTAAAAATATTGATTTTAAATTACAATACCGATATAATTTTCAAGCTGAATATTAAACAGTACCTGTAAACGATTTTTCATTGTTTAGATTTTCCCAAGGCTTAACAGTTAAGTCGTGCCTGATCAACTCTTCAAAGTCCTCTTCGTTCATCTTCACACATATCAATGTATGTTGCAGTGTTGTCAGGAGCAAAAACTCTGAGTGAACAAAGAAACTGGTGATATTGTTAGCAGTTTGTTTTCCATTTATGGAAAAACAATTTCTATGCGATAATGACAATACAGTGTTTTTTCCATCAATATTTACCACTTCCACTGTATAAGTGTGGTTGGGTAACTGTACATTTATTAGAAACAATTCTGAGTTTTTCGTATATAATAGTGTAGAATTTTCAGTAAACACATAAGCCTCTTTCAAATTAGGAGAAGGAACAATATGCAGAATTAAACCATCCATAGGGTGCATTCCTCTAAAAAAATAACAACTTAATGTTGGAGCAATATTTTAAATAACTTGAAAATTCGAATGAGTGTTCTGGAGTATGGACTTACCCTACTACTACTTCACCATGTGTTTGATCATCCACTGCATGCAAACGTAAAACACATAGGAAGCTTTGATTATTTATTAACAAAGAACAGAGAATCTTATCCTCGTCAAGCCAAAGAAAATGATGCATATTGTAAACAGATCTTTTTATACATTCCCTTGAAACAATTTTCCACTTGATATCGTACGATCCAATGCATTTATAGTCTACTGCCAGTGAACCCTAGTTTAAAAAAGATCTTATTTTCTTGTACAGTTCAGTGTACCATTTAATATGTACTTACTGTTAAGTGTTTATAAAACTTTAATTTATTACTCGCAGAAATACAAAATAACGTATTACTGTCAACCCAAGTATTTGTACTTTCTACGTCTGGTGCAAAAACAGTGGCATTCACTGCTTCAGAAGTATCTAAAATTGTATGCGCCATCGGTGGTGGTATAATTCCTATTCTTAGTCCAGTCATCAATAATCTACATCCATCAATTACTCCAATGATGGATTTGTCATATATGGTCTTGCCTCTACTATGATTAACACACCAGTTGTAATCGCATGTAATCAATTCCTTGGATGTCAACATAATTAATCTTTTAGAAGAGAACGTTGTACTCCATGTCATATATATCAATGAACTATCATTTGGAAATGTAATTGTCTGTTTCAAGTACCAATGACAATTATTTTCTGTCCAAAGTTGCAAAATCGAGGAGTGATTTTCTTGTGTTGTGCACCAAATAGTTAAAATCTCTGAATCTGGTGACCAAAATAAATCCTTCACCTGCATTAGAATTTTTTAACTATAATTAAACATCTTATGAACCATACTGGCTTTAAAATGGTAGAGATTTATATGTACCCTAATTTCTTTCGGCTTAAAGGGAAGCAAAAATTCTCTGTGCTTCAAGCCATTCTTCTCGAAAAGTGCAACAACATGTTTATTAGGTAAAGTTTGTGTGGTTGCTATTAGACTTCCAGATGGTTTCCATGATAATGATTCTTCCAAACCATTCGCAAGCTCGCTAGTATATTGTAAAATTCCTTCCCTATTAAATACCTTGAACTGTCTTACTCTACTTTGTCGATGTAAGAAACCTACAGCAAATAATGAGCCATCTTCCCTCCACGTTATTCTGTAGGATTCATCGTCCTGTTCATTTTGAGATATCTCTGTTGGCTGAGACACTGCTGCTTTCTTTCCTACGGATCCATGAAACTGGGTTTCTTTTTTACCCCATCCAACAGTTACAAATTGTTTTCTACCAAAATCTACATCATATAGATCTACCTAAAATATATATTTTATATATCTTTTGTACATTATTCAGTGTCATGGTTCAATAAAAATATCATAAAAGCTATAATTACCTCCGATATTACTTGAAAAGTAGATACCATTGTTATTACAATACCATCGACTGTAATTAATATTATTATTTCATGATCTGGACTAAGTTTCATACATTGCAAATTCGTGTTTAATTCACACATTACTTCATAACCAAGTTTCGATTCTAAATTTATGATATCACCGCTTTTGGTGGCAGCAAACAGTTCCTGTGTTACGCTACAATATTCCATACCAACAAGATCCAACTTTTCATCAATATCAAAAGATATTGGGTCTTTCCCATAGTCTGACGGAAATTTGTATAGCTTGTTTTTCAACAATAAATAAACATCATCATTAATTGTGTTAATAGTAAACAATGTTGTTGAAGCATTCGGTTCATTTAAACTTTGATCTTGTGAAAAGTTTAAAGGCCGACTGGCACGTCGAGTTAGCGTTAAATTTTTCATTGTTCAATAACAACTGCTCCCTACAATAAAAGAAAAACAAGTAAGAATATTTCTTTATTATCTTATTGCAGGCGTGGAAAGGTATTTGACAAATATTAACCACTATAATTCGGTTTCAATGCAATATTATGTTTGTATACACAGGTAAAGTAAGATGCTATTACGACCGCGTGCAAATATCTATTGCGTATGGCGATGACGACTTTGCACGTGCACATGGTTTTCTCCCTCTCTAATCAAGCGCATGTATCCCTGCCATTTTACCGCGCATGCAATCCGCAGTGAATTCTACTTCAGCATTGAACTGTCAGCCAATTAGTGGAAAGCAATTCCTGACCCCATCTTCAACTGCTTAGCAATCAAAGTCGTGCACGAGTTGGGGCTATATAATACACTAGATAGTATACTGTACCTATGTAATACATACCGTACCTATACACGTGTGCACATTTACACGATGGAACTGCATATGTAGTAATGTGCAACAAGAATTTTATTTTCGTCGCGACAGTTCAATTTATATATGTAGTAATCATTTCAATAAAAATAGAAACATATTCATAAACGATTGTTACAAGTCCATATACTCTGAATGTATTATTGAATACATTGTTTTATTTCAATATAGATGACAGCATGAACGGAGACATTGTTGACGATGAAGACGAAGATGTTGTCATACAAGTACGGAACAGTATTCGTCGCTAACATAATAATGAATAAAAAATTCTGTCTTTTATCCACAGGGAACTCCTTTATACGAACATTTACATCAAATGGGTTACACAGATTTCGAAAGCGTGAAACTAAATAGAACAGATCTTGCTGAAGAGAAGAAATTTTATACTAAACTCATAGTAAAGTTATTTTTCCCATGAAAGAATACTGGTGAATACATCAATGTTTCGTAAAATACATGTTTATATATTTTTAGGATTTTGTACATTATGTTAGAGATTCTTTCAAGAAACTTTCTCTTATATATTCAGAACTGAATCAGGTAAGGATGGAGTATTAAAACTATCGTAGCGCACAATTATTCTTCAGAAAATAATACAAAATGTTGTTCATAATAGGATGACAGCGTGCCAAAAAAACGAGTGTCTACCATTTTAGATGCAAAAGTTCTTTCAAATGATCATGCGTGTATGATACATAGTTTCCTTGATAAGTACAACTATAGACCATGGAGGTTGATAATTCATTTATTAAATTTTGTATTAATCATAACATCTGGTAATATTAACAGTTATGTGATTGTTTTGTAGGACCACATTATTCAAGATTCTATTGTCAGGTGTAATTTTATCAGCTTCGATATTATCTCCCTCTGTATATAAAAATTCAGTAAGATGTTTCGGATTATCCATATTATCTTATGTCAGCTATATAGAGTACTCTAGAGTGCGTATGCACAAGGATTTGAAGACCATGGTATCCTTACAAAATGATACATTTGATTTATATAAGAAAGGTCTAAAAATTTTAAAACACGGATATAAAATAAATTTGAATAGAAATAAGCGTACTCAACAGTTCTAGTAAGTTCTTGATGCTGCATGGAATGACTGTATTTATTTTATTTCAATATATTCTTTTATTTTACAGCGATCTTACAGCAGACAGTCTGAAGCATCTGCAGCCTATAATGGAAAATATAATAACGTGCTTAGAGCATGTTTCGACCACCTATTATCACATCTCCTTACTTCTCATAAAACTGTTGCCAAAGAATATGCCTTATGATAATCTATTAACTACTTTTGAAACAGCGGTATTTGAAATATCTGGTGAAATACATTATAAAAAATTACAGGTCAGACCAAAAAGAATTGTTCAGTGGTTATCAAATGATTTATATTTATATACGCATTTTCTCTAACAGAATTTATATTACACTTATATTATCATCCAATCAGAGATGTTATATTTATTTGCTATCGCATACAATAACCTTACATGGCAAGAATCTGGCAGTACAATTCCCGAATTCAAATTAGCATACATCGTTCATTTTTTAGTTAAATATTTAGCAGTGTATCAAAGAAAATTATCAAAGATTATTGATGTTTACTATGGTTCTAAAATAGAGCCGATTTCATTTCAATACAAGTAAGAATATTATATGTCTTTTTTTTTGGAAATCTATACTTTACTTACACGATCTTAATGTTTCAGAGGGCCTGTTGCATTTCATTGGCAAAATTTGTACATGCAATTATACTTAACTACCAATAAGTTACAATTAGCTTACGGCCATGTATTATCCATATTACAAGATATCGATGATAATGTTATAAAAAACGTGGCAGAAGAAGATGCTATTGAAAATATATTACGTAAATTGAATCAAACACAGAAAGATATTGTAGCAGCAAAAGATTTCATTGAATTTGGTAGTTTACATCTTTTGAAAATGCAAATTAGAAATCGTACAGAGAATCATATAGAAAAGGATATCCCAACACCGGAGGTAGATACCGATATCCGTATTGTACATGATTCAGAACCACTAATTATGGATGAAGTCTTTGAAGAATATATTAAAGCAGAATGCTTGAAATCTTTAAACGATGAAAACGATGAAAAGGACGATGTCCCGGTGTTCAATTTTAAATGGGATAAGTCATTATTTAAGAATTTTATGGTTGAATTAAAAGATGTTTTAGTTGAGAAACACAAGTGTATGTCAGAAAGGGAATTGAAAGCATTACAACGAATGCATAAAGATAAAATAAGTGAGACTGCCTCAGAAAATATATGTCAAGTTCTTGTACCTTCAGTTAATGCATCTGAAACAATAGATAAAAGTCAAATTATAGCTGATAAAGTTTTTAATGATAAGGAAAACAATCAGACAAATTGTACTTTCAAAGAAAGCGAAAGTATTAAACCAATATTTGAAAACAATGATGATGATTATTTCGACCAAGAAAAATTTCCAATTATACCCATAGCATTACCAAGAAACAAAGAACTTCCATTATTTTTATCATCGCCGTTTTTGCAAGCGGCTGAAGAAACATTTACAGGTAGTGGAGAAAACTCTGAAGATGAAATCAATGAAGCAGAAGGCTTAAAATAACACAATGTAATAATGAGAAAATTATATCAGAATGTATGTAACAACTTCGCATTTGTCTAAAACTTTTTTGAGAGGGGATTAACAAAAGTAACTTTTTTATGATCATTTATTTACAGACATGAAACAAATTACACGTTTAATGAAATAAAGACTTATTTATGCAATTTGCATTTCGTATAGTCTTACCACTACCGTTAATAATAATAATAATGGTTAACACTAACATATAAAATACAATGTGAAATTATCTAGTAGCAAGTATGTTTGTAATGATACAGTTAAATAATATAAAAAGTTGTAGTGCATTTTTAAAAGTACAAATAAATATTGATAATTAATGAATAAATATTCAAATGGAACTGGAAAACAAGAAGAAAACAATAACATCACTTACAATGTATAATTATAAACTACCTGCAAATATTATTTAACATAAAAATACTGATATAATATTGAAGAAATGACAAACAGATGCATGTAAAGTACACAGTTATTTTGATCATCTAAACAAAGCCATTTTTGAAAAGTTTATTCTAATTATATTCTATTTCTGGATCTGTACTATTTCATTTGTGGGTATAAATTCTGCTGCTACAAAAATGTATATTCATACTAAAACTGATACCCTAATCAGCTTCGCTTGTAATTTCAATAGCAAATTTTTCCTCGAATAGTGAATTGAGTCATGGCAGTGACAAATTGATGAAACCAGCACTACTAAATGATGCTGTAAACTAACGCGAAGAGAGTTTCTTATTATTATTGTAATTTATCACAAAACATTCAACCAGGAATAGTTGTGATCTAGTATACTAATTGTAAGATGTAAGAAAGTTTCATCATTAACTGCAACAGAATACAGCAGAGTACAGTCGGAATAAAACGGTCATAAATTTAAGATTAACATTTTATATTCGTGGTGCATACGCATCGTGTCATTTGGAGTAACTCAACACAGATGTGTATACTTCTCAGGGAAACTATTCTCTTTACTCACATTATCATTCGCTTACTTGAAAAACACAATAGAGATCATGCATGCGGTCAATCTGTATTATCCACTTATAAATCACCAAATAACACAAAGGATCTCTCTAATTCTTCTCGTTCTGATTCAGAGACAAGATATTATATTTGATATACACTGAGAAAAGCAGAACTTTATATGAATGTATTCTTCTTTGCATATTCTTGTCTTGTAAAATTCAACTAAAACACCCTATATGCGTATTGTTTCTCCATAGGAGGAACAATAATCTGTGAAATAAATTCTCCTATGTACAATATAATATAGTACTACATAATTAATTGAAAACGCTATAACGCCAACCATGGATGATTGCGAATAGCTTCACGACTTCTATCCCCATAGTCATATGTAACTTCAACTCCAGATGGTATATTTTCTTTTGCCGTAAGTACAAGATGGGGCGTCGAGCCTACTTCTATGACTCGTGCAACTAAATTACCGTTTCTCGAGTGATTCACTAGTCTACCTAACTTATCAGTTTCAGCTGTCGCGTCGACACTAAAACGTATCAGGTGTATAAATAAATATTATTATCTTGTTATAATTTACGAACGATAATAATATGTAAAAGGCTCCTACCAATGCTGATGATTACGATGCTGAAAGTAATACATATAACATCCCGTGGTCTGATCTTGTGCATATATCTTCTCGCGTTTTTTCGCCTCAACCTGAGAGATTAATTCACCAATATATTCTACCACAAATTCTCCTTTCGTAAATTCTCGCGTTGTTATCACACCACGCCCTTTTCCAGCAAAGTATCTCACCTAAAAAAAATACATTTTACACTAGATTCATAATAATAAAATAACGATTAGTCGTCATGAACTTTTATACCTCTAAACCCTCTTCCACTTGACAAAGTACTTTGTTTTCCATATCACGTTGTTTCTCCTCTAATACTACTTTCTTAGATTTTCTTATACTACGGCGTACTGGAAAATAATCTGTAAGTTTGTGATTTGTACTTTTAATGTCCACAGATTCATTTGAACGATGACCGATGACTGGATTGATTAATTTTCTTCGGCCACGGTTGTTTAGCTTCTTTAGAGGTGGTTGTGTTAAAGTAACAGGAGAAATCATCAGCTTTTTATCTTTCTCAGTGTTCATATTTCCTTCGTCTAAATCTTCTATTTGACTGTGCGGCATATTTATTCTGTGAGGTGTAGCTGGACCATGTATGGGCACGGCTACAGGTGTTTCTGAAATATTGTATGTACAATGTAACAACTTCTCACAGCGAATAATTAATACTTATCGGAATTAGTCAATCTACTACCATCTGTTGTAAAGTGACTAACATCACTGACAATATCATTTTGTACAACATTTGTTTCTTCATTTCTGTAGAAGGTCTCCTTAATAGGCACTATGGAAGTTTCAGTTTCAGGAAGATCAGGCCTTGAAATAGGTGCAATCTACATTCAATGATATAAATTAGAATTACGCATAACAGAATGTATTATAAATGTTATAGATAAAAATTGCGTACTTGTCTGTAAAAACAGGAATTTATAGGTAAAATTGATTTATGTATATCCACTGCTACATGCTGTCCATTTGAATTATCGTGTTTGAAATTTTTGTTATTATCTAGCTTTGGCTCCTTTTTCATGGACACACCAATATCTTTATGTTGCAGCGATGAAACTGTGGCTCTTGTACAAACCATATTTTTGGTTTGTACCCGTTTCCGTCGTTCTATAATTAAAACATATAAATTATATCCAACCTCAAACAACATTCAAACAATTACACATATCCTAAATGGGAATATAACAGTAGACACATATAGTTCCTTTAGATGAATCCTGCGGAAATAAACCCATCAATGCCAAGTGTTTTAGTCCAGTGACATTTTCATTGTAACTGTTTATTACTTCTAATTCTACACAAAGTCTAATATTTTCATACAAAGGCTATACCTTCCTTTTTACATTACCCAACAATGTTAATATTCGTTAACAACCTTTGAAACACGAAATTGTCCGGCATTGCATAGGTAATGTTATAAAAACAATTTTTTCTAAATTCTTTAGAAATCAATGAATGTGGAAGTTAGTCAGCGTCTCTAAGATAACGTTCAAAATGGAGATAGAGACGAAGTGAAATTTACCAAAACATAACCTGACTGATGACAAGAAATCTTCAGTGAAAGTATACTCGAATTTTTTTAAATCATATTCCTACCTTTCACCATATTATCCCTCGTTATTTTCGCGTTAAGACGGAATCTAGAATTGAATCTTCTCATACAAAAATTTCCGTGCTACTCTAGACCACCGTGTTCAAGTCACTCGACGCTAGTCGACGCAACGCTAGTGTGCTTCACATAAATGATCTTAACAATTCGAATTTCCTTGTCAGCGATTCCAGAACGGACATTCATATCTTAACTGTTTACAGTATCTGGAGTATAAATTAACAATGATACAGTGACCAGTTCTACTTTTTACAAATATTGTTCATCGTATTTCGGATCGGATTAAATCGAAATTACAAACAGTGTCGGAGGAGCAGACCGGATATACCACCATTGCTCGCCATGATGCTACATGCACATGTACACATTCTACGTTATACATGTGTGTCGAATTAGAGGCTGACATTTGCGTATGTATGCGTAGGTCTACAAACATATGTACGTACATATGTATTACATGTATATTTCGTCTGTGATTCTTACGTTGGCGCGCATGAAATGTTTCTTTCAATTAAAATTCAAAAATGTTTCATTTTGTCCGAAATTTTATTGCTCGAGTTCTACGACATTTAAGAACGACCGAAAACTCTTGTTGAGTTCCACGCAAGCAATTCTAGCTACGTGTACATATCTTCATACATAGATGTACTCCATTTATAAGATGGAAAATTATGTGAATTTTTAAATGATCGTTCATCGAGAATAACATGTAAAACATTAGAAAGATTTGTTTTAATGTTATATTTGTATTCGTCAATTTTTCCGGATATTTTAGATAATACGACTTCTAATTAAACAATTTCTATCAAATTCTAGTTTCAAGGAACCTATTATAATCTGTCGCTAGACTTTAATTATTTATCTTACGTTGACATAACCTATTTCAAACTACTTTATAATTAAAAATAACGGGATCGAAACGTGTCGTTCATGCTATCCTATTCCGAATTTCATTATATAAATAAGACGACTTCATTCGCCGTGCAAAGAAATTTATACTGTATAACGATTTACTACAATTCCATTGCCGTGGAAGTATAGAACGTTTGCTGGTAATAAATCTACTGCAAAAACTTCGAACGAAAATATTGGTAGAATAGGACACAGTGTACCCTAACGTATTAACAAAAGTTTAGATTACGTGAGCGACAAAAGCCCGTTGCAAGATTTAATGCATAAGAAATTAAATACTGTATTTTCAACCGGAAAATACATTTGTCCGAGGTAAAATAAAATTTCCATTTCCACAAGTACAAAATTGGCGAAATCGAATCATCTCTCAATATCATTAGTTGCACGAATTGGCCGATAGGTAGCGTTGCCAGCGGCGCGAAGCTCGGATCGATCGTATTAGAACGGTGTTATTTTTTAGATAGATTTAGCCGTGCGATTGTGTAATATGCGATTCGTGGGTATTATTTTGCAACAACGATCCTCTAAAGTCGTTTCATTTTCCCGAACTGATTGACGGCTGGTCGAACGAACGTTATACAACGATTCTAGATCCAGTTGACTATCGTATTCTTTTCTTTTTACCGCGGATACTTTAAATCAACTAACGATCAGCGCGGCGCGCATGCGGCGTTGCCAGATCGACCGTCACCGGCTTCATTCGTTTGAGCGTGACCATGCGTGTGCGGACACATGATACGCGATATGCATGCTTTGTTTACCGTTCGCTGTGATTCGGCAGAGCACGTGCTTGAATAAACCGATTTTAGTTGAAACCGTATTATTTACGAATTTCAAGTGAGCACGTGTACGAAACTTTGCGCTCTCTGTTTCGTTGTTTCGCTTCGGTTCCGTATCTTTTAGTGACGCACGATCCATGACGACCAGCTAAACAAGGAACAACTGCACAAATCGAATAGTGACTTTTTTAAACGGTAATCAAAACCGAATACAATACGATTCCACGATATATCCTACGATCGATATTTAAAACCTAACTAGAAAATATTATACATCAGAACGATTAATCGTTCGCAATCTTATCGAGCTTGCGGAACAGTACTTAACATTACGAAACGTTTGATATCGCGCTTATAACATCCGTCTAGACATTGGATGGAATCTCTTAAAAAATTTAGGTACGAACTATCGACTCGAGAAACGTCATAAATCTACTTTCTTCTTATCCAGATTACATATTTACGAATTTCCTTGCCATTTTCAACTAATTTCTATTGATTTTACATTCTCCTTGCCGTCGAGTCGTTGTGACTATTATTTATTTTAAGCTTACTATATTAATTATATATATATATATATATATATTTGATAAGTCATAGACATAATAGTAGTATAGTAACAGCAATAGTGTAGTAGTAGTAGTAATAGTGGTAGTGTGGTAGTAGTTACTGTATAGCAGTAGTAGATGTACAATACTATGGTAAACAGTATTAATGTACTGTATAATTTAGTGGGTTTCTAATCCTAACTGACAGTCGATTCGCATTTTTGTAAAAATTGTTTACAAAAATAAACTCTCGATTCGAAGTGTCTTCGAGATGATAAAAATGAATAATGATCGATCGTATGAATTATGCGTTAGAAAGCGCGGCAATTTTTTGGTTAACGCGCTTCCTGAGAATATTGTATTCTCTTAGTCGCGGTCTCAATTTGGCAACGCTGCTCGATCTTATTCTGTAAACGGTGGGGCCATAGGCGCAGCGCGTGTGTTTTTGTATTTGCATCGCGGTGCACCGTGGGCCGGGCGAAAGCCAAGATGGCGGCAGCCGTGTTCGGCAAACGCGTTTCAAGTGCATGCTCGGTCCAGACCGCATAAATGGTTTGGTCCAAGCGCACACTTAGTTCTCACGCTGTGATTTTCTAGCCCGCACGGTCCGCCAGTACTGAGATCGTCCTCGTGTGATGCCTGTCCGTTGAGAAACAAGTCACGAATAATTTTCTCAAGGGAGGAAAAAAAAGTGACCATCTCCCTGTGCACTCTGTCACATAGTCAGCATCATTGCCCGCGACGAAGATAGTATCAACATCTTCCTTGTTTAGCACAAGTGTCTATTCATCGTTAAGTTTTTAGAATACGAACGATCGAACAGATATCTCTCTTGTCATGGTGAGTTTGATTTTTGTTTATTATTATCGATGGTTCGTGGTTCGCTTCCTTTTTCCCGAATTGAATGAATTTTATAACCTATAGACGCTCTACGCGTACCGCGTATACGTTCCTCATTGTAATTTTTAATGACTCACAATCTATTCTCCCTCTCTCTTTATTCTGTCGCCCCCCTCCCTACTTTTTTACCCAGAATTGAATAAATTGTATGTCCTTTCAATCAAAATTTTTTATTTTATCACTGGTTAAGTTTTAGTAAAAATTTTATCCTTTCATTTGTATTGTGTCAAATATAGATAATACCATTGCACTTGTTGTATTGCATTTATGAAAGCTTTACCATATTTCAAATTAATTACATAAGCTTGAAGAATAAAATTTTCAAAACACTCCGTGTGTAATTTAGTATAACCTTATATTTTTTCTTATTCCCTAATCTGCAATCTTCTGAAATGTAGTCAATCAATGTTTTATTGTTATAGTCAACTAAAAGAGACAAAGATGCAATGAATGAAGATAGCAGCAGCGACGAGGATGAAGATCCTGATAACATGGGTGTACCAGGTAAGTTAATGATTTTTTTTTGTCTTTTTACTTTTTCTTGAATGAATACATAACAAGTGAAACAATATTTTGTCAGGTGGTGGAAAGGATCTTGCTACTGCCACTGGTATTGCAAACATAAAAGATGAAAAACCTGCTGATGCTCCATCTAACATAATGATTAAAGGCCAAGGTGGAATAAACAGTAAGTTATTCAAGTTTTTTTATAAACAGACATATCCCTGTTGTTCTGTAAACATATTTCGTTCACAGTGCTGAATCAAAAATTTGGTAATAAAATTCCTGGAGGATTGGTGACCAAAACAGCGTCACCGGGTTACGAAATGGTCCGTGTAGGTGGATCACAGGGTGCCCCTCCAGATTTTGTCAGTGCCAGTCAATTGAGTCAACTGGGACAATTAGCTGCAGCTGGCCCATATGGTTTTCCACCTGGATTAGCAACCCTCGCGGGTTTTAATCCTGCAGCCTTTTTTCCACCGAGTAAGCAATATCCATTTAAGTTTAAAGAAAGTGTGATTTCTTTTTTGTGTGCTTGTTAAGATCAATATATATATAAATGTATGTATGATTTAGCTAAGCACATACGTTAACGTATTAAAAACGTATTAAAAAACTTTATGGATTTGGCTGTAACTTTTTAGAAAAATGTACACGTGTAATGACAATACATCCTTATTCCATTGTATATTATCACATTAATTGAATAATTGACAATCACGATAATGTTACTAAAAGAACAATCCAGAGGTTTTATGTATACCATTATTCCCCAGGCATGGATATGAGCTTAATGAGTGGTTTTATGGGTATGCCTGGAATGAACATGGGTGTGAATCCCCTAGTTCAACTATTAAACCAAAACGGTTTACACCCAAACTGGCCGGCTGGACTATCAGGTATCTTGACTAGTATTTAGGCATGAAATTTTATCCTTGTTATAATAGAAATATCTAACTCGCACCGTTTCTGCTGTTATATGAATTAATATGAATTCATGTATTATTGCAGGCAAGGCCATGTCTCAATTATGGATGAATTCGGCAGATCCTACGAAAATGAATATACAACCAACTTTGCCAGAAGAAGAAGAGGTTGACGACGAAGACATGGGCGTTGCTGAAACCTATGCCGATTATATGCCAACTAAACGTATGATATGTTCATTTTAGTCTTTTATATTGGTCAACTAAATGCTGTTTTATTAAACTTTTGTTACGTATTCAATAGTCAAGCTTGGGCGAAAACATCCAGATCCCGTAGTAGAAACTGCGTCGCTGTCCAGTGTCGAACCAACAGATGTTTGGTATAAGGTCGCAATTCCGGAAGAATCAATAAGAACGGGCGCCTTGTCAGCTTTACAGCTAGAGTCTATAACGTACGCGTCTCAACAGCATGAACACCTTTTACCAGATGGAACGCGTGCCGGATTCTTGATTGGAGATGGTGCAGGAGTTGGTAAAGGACGAACTATAGCGGGTATAATTTATGAGAATTATTTAAAAGGCCGTAAACGTGCTATTTGGGTTTCTGTTTCGAATGATCTAAAGTACGACGCTGAACGTGATTTGAATGACATCGGTGCATCAAAGATCGAGGTAATTTGAAATTATAAAGAGAAATAATGTTCCGCTCACATTGCAACTTGCAATATTAAACAATTTTGCTATTTTTGCAGGTGCATGCATTGAACAAATTTAAATACGCAAAAATTTCGTCAGCCGTGAATGGCAACGTGAAGAAAGGAGTGATATTTAGCACATATTCTGCCTTGATCGGGGAATCATCCCAGAGCGGTGGCAAATATAAAAGTCGATTGAAACAACTTTTGCAATGGTGCGGGGAAGATTTCGACGGTCTAATTATATTTGACGAATGTCATCGTGCGAAGAACTTGTGTCCAACGGGTAGCTCAAAACCTACCAAGACCGGTACATATTATTCCTATTATAATTCTTCAATATCTTCGAAATGTTTGCATTCTTGAAGAGCAAACATCAGTGTGAAGTCGTGTATATCGATACTCAAGAAACATGTGTTACAGGTTTGACGGTTTTGGAGCTACAGAACAAGCTTCCCAAAGCTCGAGTGGTGTACGCTAGTGCCACAGGTGCTTCTGAGCCCCGAAACATGGCTTATATGGTTCGTCTCGGTATATGGGGCGAGGGAACACCTTTCCCTGAGTTCAACGATTTTATAACTGCCGTTGAGAAGCGTGGAGTTGGTACAATGGAAATTGTAGCGATGGACATGAAATTGCGAGGCATGTATATTGCACGACAACTGAGCTTTCATGGTGTAGCTTTTAAAATAGAAGAAGTACCGCTGTCCAAAGAATTCACTGAAGTGTATGACCGCTCTGTTTATTTGGTGAGTATCGAACAACTAAATCGCTTGTACGATTGTGCAGCGTATTCAACGTTAACACGAAAATTTTGTATTAGTGGGTTGAAGCGATGCAAAGGTTTCAAGAATCGGCAGAATTATTAGACGCTGAGAACCGCATGAAAAAGACCATGTGGGGTCAATTTTGGTCGTCACATCAACGTTTCTTCAAATATTTGTGTATTGCCGCAAAAGTGAAGCACGCTGTTGCGGTCGCTCGTGAAGCTGTTAAGTGTGGTAAATGCGTGGTAATCGGTTTGCAATCTACAGGTGAAGCTCGCACTTTGGAACAATTAGAGCGAGACGACGGTGAACTTAGTGATTTTGTGTCCACTGCAAAGTGAGTGACTTTATAGGAAAAGTTAAATAGTTAGGCCATAAAAGGCGCATAAAATGAATCTATAATTACCGTACTATATTCTTTCAGGGGAGTTCTCCAGACATTAGTTGAGAAACATTTTCCCGCATCGGACCGTAATCATATACACCGAGTTCTAGGTATCGAGCCTTCTAAGATGCAGAGGTTAGAGGATCTTGATGACATGGACGCAGGTGGTTCTGCGGGCGGTAGTAAGAGGAAACCGGTCAGACAAGCAGCCCAACGAGCTTCAAAGAGAGTTCGCACGTTCCCGTCCGATGACGATTTTACCGATGATGAAAGGAACGGTGGCCATAGTTCTGGCTCGGAATACAAGCAAAGCGGAAGCGAAAGCGAAGACGACCATAGAACCGAAGAAGAGAGTAATATTAGCTCCGATTCTACCTTCAACTATACCGAATCTGATTCTGGTAAATTTTGTTAAAATAGACATTTTATACAGCGTCATAAAATTAGTCTCTTTGTTGGTCATTTACGTATCATCTACACGCGTTTCGTAGATTCTGGTGATAGACGAAAAAAGAAAGGGGGCAAGAAACAGAAGAAACCAGTTAAAAAACGACCAGGTACCTACAAATTGATACGATGTTACACTTTATAAAATAATTACCGAAATCAAGATAATATTATTATTAATACGTAGGATATGGAGCGGGTGTTGGAGCAAATGCTGCGGTTCGCAATCGGGCACCATCCAGAGATGCTGTGGAACGTGCATACAGCATGAAGAAAGAATTATTATCACAAATTGAGGATCTTGGAGAACGACTACCACCTAATACGCTAGATCAACTAATAGATGAATTTGGCGGTCCTGAGAATGTGGCTGAAATGACTGGTAGGAAAGGGCGCGTCGTTCAAACGGAAGACGGTACTATTCAGTACGAATCTAGATCCGAGGTCGATGTCCCTTTGGAAACACTAAATTTGACTGAAAAGCAAAGGTGCGTAGTCTAGTGTTGCAAGGGACGATGACAAAAAGAAATCAAAGTGATTAAACTGGTTTGTGTGATACAGGTTTATGGATGGTGAGAAAACAGTTGCCATTATTTCGGAAGCGGCCAGTAGCGGTATATCATTGCAAAGTGATAGGCGAGCAAGAAACCAGATGCGGCGAGTACACATTACGCTCGAATTACCATGGAGCGCCGACAGAGCCATACAACAGTTTGGACGTACGCATCGTTCCAATCAGGTCAACGCACCGGAATACATATTTCTGATCTCGGACTTGGCAGGAGAAAGAAGATTCGCATCCATTGTTGCGAAGCGACTTGAAAGTCTCGGCGCTCTCACACACGGAGATCGCCGTGCCACGGAAACGAGAGATCTCTCACAATTTAATATCGACAACAAATATGGTCGTGCAGCTCTTGAAGCGACAATGAGGACTATTATGAAGTTTGTATTTTTCTATTAACTTTCATTACTTCTTTTACCTACGGCATTGATGATCATAATCTCGAAACAATCAAGTAGATCAGAAATTTTTAATTGCGATTGACGCGCCTACAAATTACCATATAATCTGAATAATGATATATTAATAATATATAATATGATAATATATTTTACAATATTAAATACAACCTTTTCTGAATTATTTAAATAGGTATGAACCTCCGCTCGTACCACCGCCTCAGGATTACCATGGCGACTTTTTCAAAGACGTCGCGGACGCGTTGGTGGGCGTCGGTTTAATCTGCAATAGTGAAAGCTCGCCCGGTGTGCTCACATTGGACAAGGATTATAATAATATGTCGAAATTCTTGAACCGTATACTGGGCATGCCAGTCGATTTGCAAAATCGTTTGTTCAAGTATTTCACCGATACTTTAAACGCGATCGTGACTCAAGCGAAGAAAACTGGTCGATTCGACATGGGTATCCTTGACTTGGGTACCGCAGGCGAAAACGTGAAGCGAGTCAAACTGTTCCGTTTTCTAAGGAAACATGCGACAGGAAAAGCGCCAACCGAGCTTCATGTTGTTCATGTGGAACGTGGTATGAGCTGGGCCGAAGCTATGGATAAATGTTCCGAATTGACGGGGTCCAAGGAAGGATTTTACTTGAGCCATCAAGTTCGTAATGGAAAGCAAACAGCCATTCTCGCAGTCGCCGTGGATACAGGCAAAAAGAAGTCCGAGAGCAAGAAAGATTATCTATATATGGTTTACAGGTATTGTTACCGTATATTTCAGAAATTATTGTTCAAATTATGTAGAAACTTCCAAATAATGTGTAACTTTATTTAAAAGACCCAACACCGGCTTGCAACTTCGACAAGAAACTCTAGGTGAATTGGAGAAGAAATACAAAAAAGTATCTTCGGACGAAGCAGAACCTCATTGGTCACAGCAATATGATGCATCCGTGGACACATGTTCTCATGCTTACTGGCGTGGCAATTGTAAAAATGCAACGCTCGGTATGGACTGTGAGGTGGGGCTTCGAAGACGATCCTACAATGTTTTGTCGGGTTCGGTATTGAGCGTTTGGAGTCGTGTGGAAAGTATTTTAGCGACACGTTCTGGACACAACACGAAAATGCAAGTTGTGCGCTTACGAACTGGTAAGATGTTTGACCTTTACAATCCTGATAATATATAGGATAAGACCGTACAAATTCTTTATTGACGCAGATGAAGGTTTGAAGATAGTTGGTACTCTAATTCCAAAGTCATGTATGGAGATATTACGTCAAGAGTTAGCATCTGATTCAGACAACACCGAAGAACTTACATTTTGAATACTAGGTAAGCAACTGTTTTTACAGCTTAAGTTGAATGATATAGAAGTTACACAACTATTATTTGTAGAAATAATAATAGAAATATTATGGTAGGTATTGAAAATAAGAAAACCATTTCGTTTATTAAAAGCAGGACCAATGGAAGCGACTTTATAATGGACAAATCCCTCTTCTTAAGCCTTGCGACAAAATTTGTGAAGGAGAGGGTGCACTTGCAAACGCATGGCGAAGATCTATCACGAGGTGTGAAGTATATTCGAAACAGTGAATCTATAGTGTCGTATTATGACGTTCGATACGGCAAGTGTGGCATAAATATTTCTAATTCGCGATCCTATGAACTCGTCAAGATCCGAGCTTGTCTCTTCGCTAGAGCTCTGAAGTTGATATTTTATAAGTTATCGAAGCATCGTTAATCTCTTTCGTCGCATCTCGGCGTCATTGATTAGTTAGGTGTTCTCTTTTTTCTTCATCTTTCTTATCCTTCTTATTAATTTTAAACCTAGATGGACTGCGTGTTTAGTTGACCAAGAAAATACGAATACGAATTTTCTATTATATTCACAAATCCTTTTCTCGCTCCAAATCAATATAGAAATTATGCAGAGGTTACAATATAGGTAGCACTTCCTCTGAACGAACATAATATTTGTAAAAGAGTACGTTCGTCGTTCGTTCATCAACTAGATAAAATCTTAGAAACGGTTAGGTTTTCATTCCTTCAAGTAAGTTTAAACAGATTTCACAATATGATGTAGCTTTATTTCGCGTCTGCTGCAGAGTAAAATTGATTAGAAGTGAGCGGGTAATTTTAGTTAGAAATTAAAAGTCGTTAGTGTTGACCATATCCTGATACCGAAAGCAACACCATGTGAGAGATTGTGAGAATTTTTTAGTCATAGCAGAGCATACAGTTACTTGTATTGCTGACTGATATAGAAAAGAAAATTAAATGTAGAACCGAGAGGGAGTGTGTGTGTATGATGGGGGGAGGGGGGGATATATATAAATATATATATATATATATGATAAAAGTAGTAATAGCAAATGATCAATTCTCGCTGGAGATTGTAGATGTATACGCAACAATATTCGACTTTTGTTTAATTGTTGAATCGATCGGATAGTTAATTATTATAATTGCTACTATTACCATTAATCTTATTACACTACCGCTACTCCCATTAGTACTAGTACTCTCCCATTGCAAAACTATTACTATTTACGGGATGTGGAAGGCAAGGTAATCGCAGCAGACAAGTCTTATCGACAAATCAAAAGCGTTACATTGAAGCTAAACGTTCATTATTTGCGAACCAAGTGCCAATGTAGATCGACTTATTTATTTTCGAAATTTTCGTGCATGTCGCTTTGAATTCGATAAGTTTGTTTCGAAAAAACGGATTCCATCCTTGCCTCCCAGTAGTCCCCATTTTATTAAAAGTAGTGAGCATTAAAGGAACAAAAAAAAAAATAATTAGATTTCAACGGTACATACGACACACCCGCGAACGTACACGTCTATACACATTCGCGACACAATATATTTATATTCAGAATCGTAAAAGTAGTCATGCAAGCTCGCATGTATATTGAGTAGATGTCTGTTGTTTGTCGGTACGCCTGAACGCGTTTCGATAGAGTGCTACATTTGAGTTGGATCTCGCAATCTATTGTCTACGACAAGCAAACTATATTAATAGTAATACTAATATTAATAGCGGTAAGCGAAAACAGGAGACGATTCGGATTTGGAAGGTAGAGACTAATTAACAGTTTTACATTTGGTAGATTACCAGTTTCATAAATAGAATTCCAACTCCTGTCCTAGAAAGGTGCACAGACTCGAAAGCGTTTCCTTGACTTTAGAGAACCGTGAAAGTCGTAATCTGTGAATATATTCCTGTTTCAGTAAACGCGTTGTCACAGAAAATTGTTGTGTTGCGACACACAAAGTAAAAGAAAGCTTGTACGTTTCTACGGTTACACTATATATTACTTTTATGTACACATAAGACCATAAATTTCGAAGAACGCCACCCACAACAAAAAAAAAAGAATGCAAATAATATTATTTTTTCCTTTCTTCTTATTTACAAAATTTCATACGACGAAGAAACGCTCAGCGCTTTATTGTGCATCTAATCTATCTTTGTAGTTTAATTTATATAGTTTTAATTTGGGAGGAGGATGCAGTTTTAAATAAGTAAAATATACAGGGTTTATGAATATCAGTATTAAAATTTATACGATACTCTGATAGGAATGGTCTTTCATCAAAATGAAGTCGGTTTGTAGAAGAGAAATTGTATGAGAAAATATTGTAGAATGCGTCCAAACGTTATGCAGAATGGAAAATCGAAACATCGATGGTTGAATAGATTCTTGGTTTGCGAACTGTAGCCTCCCCATTAAATAGTGTACAAAACCGTAGAATCTTGAACAAGAAAAGGAAACGCTTGCAAAAAGCGTAAAATAAAATTTGAAATGCTGAAAGTGAGATTTGTGATGATGGCACGGGAGGTCTCAAAGTGTAAATAATATATATTAAAAAATATAAAAGCAGTTTTAGGTGAGCATATGTACCTTGTATTCGATACTTTTACAATTTCTGCTTCAGTTCCTATCGCAAAACACGAGATGTAATTTATAAATGTGGTATCTATTATACTTGGAAACTGGCATCGTACTTGCCGGAACGATTACTTTCTTAACGCGCTACGTTTTGTGAACTCGAATAAGAGACTTGTAAACATATATGCTATACATAGATACATACATGCATATATATTATACACCATGTATAAATATCTTCGTGTATGTAAAACTGATACCTCTTAGTAAAGAAGAAAAAAGTGGAAAAAATTATTTATTCAACTTGATTTGATCGTAATGTTTTCATATTTTATTTAATTCGTTGTCACAAAGAATTGTATTACTCCTGTCCTTTAATTCAATAATTTAAAAAACATTAACTCGTAGGCATTAATTACTTACAGGTAAATTGTCTTTCCATTCGTAAACACAGTGGCAAATAAAAACGAGTGAAAAACCTTTAAGTATTAGTCTGCTGTATCGATGACAAGTCTAAATAATTTTATGGTTTCTAACTACTTATTAAAAATCAACTTACATATACATTTTTTATCTTGTGTAGAGGAAGTCGGAAACAGAAACAATACAAATATAATATTCAAGATGGGTAAACTTTCACCGTTGATTTAACATTTATTAAATTAACACATCGATCGCTGATTCAAAGTCTATAACAAACATGGATAACTGAATATTGTTTTCAATCTGCCAAGGGCTAGCGGTTCAAACTAATAATCTCTATCTAACGTGTATCTCATTTGCACGTGTATACGTGCATATAAAATACACGTTCAAAATAAGAGATTTCTAGTTCGAACACATAGCACGGTAATTTGTGAACATTCAATTACCAAGGCCTGCTCGACACATAGAGTCATCCACGGCTTACAATTAGGTATAAAAAAAACTGTACAATATTACATTTGCATATTTTATAGTCTCATTCTTACAACACATTCACTCAATCATTTGTTCAATATCGTGGACAATTCTTTGCAATTTCAATGTTCCCCCTATCCATGTAATGCATGATTGGTATACTGCGAGTTTAGTTGGTATTAATAATAAAAATATTTCAGTTTATCTTCCACAATTATCTGTACATTGTCTAGGCAAAAACAAAGAAACCATATGCTATCGAAATTACAAATTTAAAAAAAGATTGATAAAAAATGTCGAAACATATACAGACAAAATGACGATCGCACTTACTGTGCAATATATCGGTAACTGAAGGTTGCCAGGTTCGACATCTCGTCAACATGTTCAAACCAAGAGGTAGAGTTAGAGATGCGAAAGACCAACTGACGGGCACATGTTGACGAGACAGACGTTGAAGATGAAGGACCTTAGCGAACGCATATCTGGCTACTCTTCGACCCGTTTCAAACGAGGCTGGATCTATTGCGATACGCGTATTATGATTACCGACCGTACATTTAGATCAATAGGAACGTTCTGACGGCGATACAGTAGCACAATACTTTTTTTTGTATAAAATAGGTCTTAGCCGTTAATCCCATTGAAGTGGAAGTATTTTGATATGGAATGAAATTTAGTGAAAAGCATACAAGAGCATTAGAAATGTGCAAAAACCAACGATAAGTCCAAGAATGAGCGAATCTCGTCTCTTGCGCAAATTTATCCTTTGCACTAGACTGTTCACTGCCGGGAAACGGTTCGATATATCATTGAATCTGGTTTGTATACGTTTGAACGCCTGCCTCTGTGTCATCAAATGTTCGCGCGTTTCCATTGCTATACTTATTTGATCGTTGATTAGCCGATCGGAACTGAAAACAGTAAAGTTTCTCAATCATTTTTGTACTCAATTAACAGGGACTTATAAGAGGCAAAGTTTCTTTACTTATGAATATGTTGATTTTCCTTCATGAACATCTCCCTGCGATTTAGTCCACTTGCACTTTTGTAATTGCTGCACAAAATGTAAGTTATAACTGTTACCAAGTAAACAAAAGGTCAACGATAACAAGACAGTTATTGTACATACTCTATTTCTTTACGAACACTTCCAAGTAAATCTTCCCTGTCTCTTCTCGCTGCAAAATTGTTTCTAATCTTACTAAATTCCAGTTTATAGTCTTTCAATATATCTTTATGACGCTGCATAGTATGCAACATTGCAGCACCATTAGGATGTAATTCACTCATTCTCTCGTTTATAGAGGACAACTATAACGGAACAGATTTTAATCCACTGAAATATAGTGTTTGCAGTCAAAACTTACTTTAGTTAATAGCGCTTCTATTTCAGAAGCCATGTTCTCAAAAACATGCTCTTCATCCAAAAGTGGCACTTCATCACTGTTTACAAGCTTGGAACCCCCATTAATGCCAAGCTTGCTAAACGCTACCAGTTTTGCATCAATATCATTTTCCAAATGTCTCGCTTGTCTTCTAAGATCTACAAATATTGTAGAATGAAAAACAACCTTACTGTTGTCTTAATAGTAAAACAATTAGACGACAGGCATACAATGCGATTAATAACATATTAAGTTAATGAAACGGTCAATTACAACAAATACGTAGAAAACAAGTAATTAATAACCTACTTTAAGAAGGTTAGGAAAATTAAGTTACGACGTGTTATGGAAGTTTGATAGCACGAAAATGAAGCATCATCGAAATAGAAATATAAATAATTCAGCTTTATGTTTTAATTTAAAAAAAACAGTGTTTTACAATTATTTTCCTAGAAAACTTAGCATAGCGAACTATGTCATCGTTAAAGTGTCATAAACACGTCAAAGCATAATATAAATACTACTTATTGGAGAAAGTTTTTTGATAATTGATGACAAGTAAAAAATTTCGCTTGCTAGCAACAATTCTATAAAATCTACCTTCCCAATCGATGACTTCTAACGAGTTAGCCATTTGTTGTTCTGAAATCGCACGAGCCTTTTATAATACGTGGATGGATACTGCATACGACAACGACATAACAAAGTCCTTCACGGAACAGATGATGGCAGCAGACACCTACCTATGAAACATAAGTCTTACTAACTAAAGATAAACCATGAGACATTATACGCACACAGATATTCACCGAAAAAACAGGGGAAAATGGCGGAAGTACTTAAACAAGGATTACATTCCCATGATACGGTAGTAAATATTCAATACCAACTTATTTTTACATTTGGAAAAAGAAAAATCAATTGATAACTAAAGACCGATTGTTCTGACATAACCGATGAACTCCGGCAAATTGTTTGCAAATTGTTGGTTATGGTATCTTTCTAACGAACTTAAAAAGTAGACTAGTCCTATATGTAACTTCATACTATACTTTAAACTCTAAATTAAAAAGAAAACAATTCAACATCTATTCCGATGCTACTCTGCCGTAACTTTTTAATTTGAAATGTGAACGAAACGCGATGTTTATGTAAACTTCGGAAAGAAATCTTCTGTAAAATGATATGGCTGTACTCCTATGTGTAACTAGCGATAAATAAAACCGGTTTTTCGCGGGTTCTTGATACTAGTTACTATGTTGCTACCTATATTATGCTATCCTGGTATTATTGTTTAGGAGAAGGAACTAGGGAAACGATAACAAAAATGTAAACGAATAATCCTCTATAGTATTTGAAATAATATCTAATAACACATAAAGAACGGTAGATACATATAAATTATTCGCATCAACCGAGCTTCCGTTATAATTCCAAATAGTTAACACGTAGCGGTAGAGAAAATCTGTTTTACCGTCATCACGAGATAAGTAGGTCGGTTTTAACTCTTGCCATTTGCTGCTCGAGAGTGCTTCCGTTTCTTACGTACAACTTTAATTCCTCTAATAAAGCCATTGCTGCATGAACGCAATTATCATTATCTTGAACAGTCATGTGTGGAAATTGATCTCTTAGAACTCGTAAGATTATATTCATCTGGCAACTAGACCTACAATATAAAACAGGAAATGTAACGCCTCTTGTACAACACTGATTTCTAGTAAAATGATATCTCTGTTTACTTTGAAAATATTCGTAATCTGGCCCGCCCTTCGTTCAGAGACAATATCTCTATTAGGCAGAACATCAGACATCCGGATGTTTCTACAGAGTATACGCGGGAGCAGATTTCTTTGAACGACAAGTATGCCAAACATGTTAAAAGCTGCTCTTCGTGTCCAAGACGCTGTTCGATTTCTATATCGACAACCTTCTCGATCGACATACTTTTAACCGTCAAAATGTACTGCTCCGCGTTATTTGTAAATTTAATACCGCAACTGTTCTCGATCATCTCCTCGATAGAGAAGCGAACGCAGGGCACAGACGTTTGATATTGTTTTTCATCGACCTCGTACAAAACCGTGCCGTACACATCGTAAACCCTATTCTCGTCGAATTTTGGTAAATCGAGAACAACGGTGGCAACGACTTTTTTACGGGATTGAATGGTGTCGGTTCGACACCAAAACGAGCTATCCACAAAAGACCAGAACGACGATGAACCACTAACTTCGCTGGATCCTTTGATATCGATATAAAACTGGGGATCGTATAGTATTCTGAAACACAAGATTCTACGTGTCATGACAACATGAATTTATTTGCTAATTTACAATAATAAAAATTACCGGGGTATGGAAAGGGATAAAAAAATGAACAAGTCAAAGCTAAAAGATACAAACAAGGAAATGGAGAATCTGTTTTAAGAGACAATAATAATGTAATGCAATGTAACGTAATGTAATGGAATATGACGTAACGTAATGTAATGTAGACGCAAGGTAACGTAATGTAATGCGTAAAAAATTGTATATGAGAAGAAGACAAAAGTTCTGGTACATTAAATGAAGATTTTGGAATTTACGATACCGAAAGAATGTTCTATCGATAACTGCGTAAAAGCAGCATATCAATATAAATTAGATTATCACGGTCGGTAAAGTCGCCTTCCAGCAAGTCTCATTCCCGTATTTGAAGTTAAACAGTTCCACACCTGGCTGCTTATCTAACGTATTGTCATTATTAATTATTATTTGAGACGAGATTAATTAAAACGCTTTGTCACTGGGATTATCGGGCTTAGAAAGTCGGACGTGTTTTCGCGCAGGCGTAAGCGTGTTTAGCAACAAATCGACCCGCGAAAACGTGAACCAATGGGAGACAACGATCGAGTCGTCTAGCAGCAGACGACACGATACGCGGACACATGGAACATGGAACGGTCCGAGTAGTAGCTTCAGTGAACTGCAGGATGCCGCCGTGATCGTGTGTCATCTGTATCATTCGGTTGATCGGTTAGGTACATCACGTGTCCGTCTCGTTTGTCGAGGATTCTACAAGATACCAAAGACGTGTGTATCGACAAGAATCGCGATCATCGGGGCCCAAAAGAATCGTGCCGAACTCGAGACACACCGAAACCGAGAGAGTCCAGTTTTGTGTTGAGGGTGCGATAGATGCATCCTTGAATTCTGACATCGGGGCATATATGTCCGTTGGCGGTGGTACGTACACCCAAGTTCAAATCGTTCGATAAACGCATCGCGGTTCATCGAGAGATCGTGAACGACCGAGCGGCATCGTTCTCCCACGAGAACATTGGATAAAGGTGAAAGGATGGGTATTCTCTGACCTATTGACCTAGGGAATGCACGACCAATGCAACCGCATTGCCTGTTCTCTCGAGACTTTTCCAATTGGAACGGCAGTTATGCAAGATTCCGTGACTCGCGATGCAAACATTCGTGTGACAGGAATCACGACCTTGATCTTTTAGGAAATCGTGCTTGATTTTGATCGCGTACGATAAGCAAACGATTAAAAAGGACACTGGCAAGGCGTTGGGTCGTACGATTTTTATCGAAATCGTAACCGTACAACTTTGTACTTTTTTTTTTGTCTCGACGCATTCTCATTTAGAATCATCGTCGCTAATTGTTAAAGTAAATTCATCAACACGCGCGTATCGGAACAAGATCTGTGAAATTGCTTTTACGCGTTACGAGCACTATCTTATGGCGACCCTGAAGCTTGTCCGAACACAATTCATTATAATAGATGCGAACACATTAAGAGGAGAACTCTAATTCACGTAGGACACATAGGCTATGACTAGACTGCAGATCTTTATACAAAATAAAAATTCTTAATTGCAACAAACATAGCTTAAAATGAAAATGTCCTTTTAATGATTCTGATAAGTTGAAAATAATATAACGATATCCTTAAATTGTTCTAATGCCCTTGCAATTCTACTTTTCTGTTAGTAATCGTGAAATATTCAATTTAAATTGTTCAATAACTTCAAAAATTGTTTCGTCACCTTAAAGATAGACGAGAAGGTGGAGATTAGGGATCCAAATTGTAAGACTATGTTATAAACCTAAATCTGCGAATGTTTTTGCAGTTCGACATGAGTACAGAAGGAAGATTGTCCATAGGGAGAAGATGACACCGCGACGACATGTATTCGCGGCGATTCGTCGAGTGTTATTGGTCGCCGGAGTGATAACGTTGTTGGTGCTGGCCCTGTCGAGCCAGGATGCTGGCAATAGCGTGCAGCAAGGCCTTTTGTTGGAGGTGAGTAAGCAATCTTTTAACCGCACGCGGGAAATGGAAGAGGAGGCGCAAGAAAGATAGGCAAGATCCTATTTTGTTTCTGCGAGAGAACTTCGTTATGTTCGGCTCATTGATTTTTCTTTGATCTTTCCACATTTTAACAGTCGTCGTACCGAATCAATTCGGTAGCTTTTTATTACTATTCATAAGTTGCATACCGCTAAAAATCGATCGGAACCTCTTTCCCTCTTGCTTGACGTTAACTTGTTTCGATTTTTCCATATTTTCTCTCCAAACTAGTTACAAGTTGGATTCATATTTTATTTCAAGTATCACGCTTTGAATAGAAGTTGTAAAACTGCGAATTGCTGCGCGTTGCATCGTCGCATCGAGAGTAAACGTCAGATTTAGAAAAAAAGGCCGGTGCCAGTAAAATCTAGAACATCGGAAAATTAGACGGATGGCTTTCTAAAGAACAATTACTCGTGGCTTGTCGAAGAACACTGTCGTTCTAGTTGAAGTGGACGTAGGATGAAAAGCGTCTTCGACAGAGAAGGGTCTTTGTCCGTCAACGCCGGCACCGCACAGCTTCGTGTATTTCCATGAAACACGTTACATTTACTTTTAGAAACGTGCTTCGGTGTAACAAAAAATGATACATATTTTACTTCTTTGTATTTTCGGTGAAATTGGAATCAAACACGGCGACAATTGCAACGGTCTTGCAAATTCGACCATCATCGGAACTACTACATCGGTTATCGGAACACCAGAAACTAGAAAATATCGGTCTTTCTCGGATAGATGGATAAATGTTGGCCAATGTTCTTTATCGAGAATGGATTGAGACATTGAACGCGACGACAGTCGTAACGCGTATCGATGGAAAATCGATTTCTCTGGCACATCGGTAGTAGTAATTGACCGAATCAAGGGTGGTAGCGGCGAGCATTGTTGTGTATGGTTAAAGGGGCAGTATTAGGCGAGCGTGGACCGTCTACGATCGCGTGCCGCATTGCGCCTGGAACTCTGCCAATCTATGTTCGCATCTCTTTACGTAAGGCGATCACTTCACGATCTAGCTAAATCCGTCACCGCGATGCGAACCTTCCCATTCCCCGAATCCGCCAAATTATAATTATTACTCAACATAGCACGGAGCTGCGGGAATGTCCTTTAATTTTCACTCTCGTGAACACTAGTTCTTAAAAAAATCACGTACGTTCAATCGTTGGATTTCGATTTCCTTCACTTATCATAAAAGCGTCTCTACCGATGTATTATCGGGCGAAATATTGTCAGAATTTAAGATGACACAGAACTAATTTACCGGCTCGTGAGAAACTTTGGTTAAAGTTTTTTAAAAATAGGCATTTCGGATCTGGTTTCTTTTTTTCGTTCAAGAATTTTGTTATCATTGCTAATCGTTTCGAGCTGCGCAGCAAGACGCGAGTGACGAACCGCAGGATAGAAATGTACTGCCCGTCCATGAAAAGATGGCATAGAGAAACTTGTAGCGATCCACCCCCCACTACCAACTGGTGCTTCACCTACTCCCGCACCCTGCTGTCGAAATCTTTTCGTGGACGGTGTGTATACACATTCCTCGTTACCTATGTGTGGATTCGCGTGCTGTAAAGCCAACAAATAATTATCGAGTACGCTTAACGTAAATAAACAATTCAAAGCTCGAAATCGTGGGAAGACGTTTTGCAGGCTTCTAGTCGATTGACCAAAGCTTCGGGAGTTCAAAGCTTTTCCTCCGTTGTTCTCGAACTAACTTTCTTATCGGATGACTGGTAAATACGCGTCACGCGTGTTAACCTTCTGCACAACCGACAAGGTTAATTCAATTTCTTAATTTTCATGTACACTAGAAACATTCGAACGGTCACCGCGACTAGGGAATGTATGTTGTACGATCGTGTGATACATTTTCATCGGTGTTTCGCCGATTAAAACAAAATTTTGAGGGAATGTAGAGGACCTAAGATATACAATTTTCGTTTTGGAAGTTCATTGCGGATTTTCTTTCAAATCTCGTCATGGTCGCGTGTAGATTCTTTTCGAAAATTTATCGTATTTCACACTTCCGACTAAAAAAATTCTAAAAACAAACCACGGTCAACTGGCAATGGCGTCACGATAGTCGGTCGGAAATACTGAATGCAGAAGCAGCGGCTTCCGTTTATTGATTACCGTCTAGAAACTGAATACTCCGGCAATGCCGAGGTTGACGCCGATGCCAACACCGACACAAACGTCGGATACGTGGGCCATACGCTGGTCAGCGTGCCGTTGCCTTGACTTTGTCTATGTGCACCACCCACCTATGATAACTGTCTGAATCTCTCTACTGTGTTTGTCATTCAAAAGCCATTTTAAAATTTGTTTCAAACATTTCCTCTTATAAAAACAAAAACTCGATCGAAATAACGAATCCTATTTTCTCAACACAAACAAAAATTTGAATCTTGATCGTTCGATATATGAAAAACAGAGACGTGACCCTCCGTGTTCGTCCTGTTCCATTACATTATGGACATTTAGCTTATTTTGCACCTTCGATAATAAATAGAAAAAATCTGGCTGCGTTGACGCATTCGTGACAACAAACATTGCGTAACATTCTAGTGTTATTACGCGGCATTTAATACTGTGTCATGTTGTATAACTTCCTTTGACCACCGCGTTATCCTGTTCGAGAACAGTTCTCGTTATTCGTATCGAATCAATTTCGTAACGAAACACGCTGCTGCATTATTTTACGTGACATTATTTCGCAGGCAACACGACCCTAACTTTTATTACAGTATTCTTTAGTTACCAACACGATTGCTTTAGATAATTAAAACTTGCGCACATTATTCTCGAGATTTATAGTTATTTGTACAAGCGGCCAGCGCGAAATCTACACGTGCGCGCGTGACGCACACTTAATGTCTATACAGAGTGTTCCAGATCCTCGCCCCTATTCGAATGGAGAGGAGCTATTTTTATTGAAAACTAAAAAAGATATTAATAACCAATTCGAGCATGCACTATTGAATTGTGATAGTTGCAACTTTCGAACTTAATCTGAAACACTGCATTGATATAGAAAAAAATTGCATGTTTTTAGGAAGACTCCAACCTGACCCCAGAAGAAAGATTAATGGAGGAAGCAACGAATGCTGAAACCGAACGACGTTTAGCTAACAGGAGGAAGTTTCTGACCGAGAAATGCGCCGAGGAGGGTTTGGATCGACCTGGAAATGATTCTCTTCATAGACCCAATGCCTGGGAGTTTCTTGTAAACAAAGAATACCACTTGATATGGTGTAACATCTTCAAAGCAGCGTCCACGTCGTGGATGTACAATTTCAATTTGCTCGCTGGGTACAATTTCTTTTAGATACTTCTGCGACTAAAACTGTATTCTCTCTAAGTACAATGATATTGTATTTATTTTTCAGATACAGTCCACAGTTTTTAAAGGCCTCAAAGGCTGTACCAGTTTCTCTAGCCAGACAGAAATATCCTAGATACACGGCAGAAGAGTTAAACAAGTTCCTAAACGACAGCATCAGTTTCCTGATAGTCAGGCACCCCTTCGAGAGATTACTCAGCGCCTACAGGGATAAACTGGAACACAGTTTACCACACACATTTCATAGTAATTTGGGGGCTCATATTGTGTGGCACTACAGATCAAGGGTAAACATACTCAACAATAGTTTATTACTATTATTCGTAATAAGTAATTCAATAATCCGGATTTTCATTGTTATCTATTTTTTTTAAAATTAATCAGGATCCAAAAACGAATGGAAGACATGGTCCGAGGTATCCGCTGTTCGAGGAATTTATACGATGGTTGTTGTGCCAGTGGAGGGCTGGCAATGAACTGGATATGCATTGGACACCAGTCGTGAACTTTTGTACACCGTGTCAAGTACGATTCGATGTGATAGCGAAATTTGAAACACTTCATGTAAGCATTTATTACTTAACTGATAAGAATTATGAATCATATGTCAAAGTCTATTAAGAGACTAATATGTGTTTTATGAAGGAAGATCAAGATTATCTGATAAGACAAGCTCACGTAGGACACATTATTAAGCCAGAATGGAAGAATCCAACAAGAGGTGTTCAAACGAAGGATGTAATCAAGAATTACTTTGCTCAATTGAGTAAACTACAGATCAAAGATCTGTACGAGATGTTTAGGTGAGTTACAATTTAAGATGAATTGTAAATCTTAACATTTTGGGAACCACTTTGGCAGCTCAAACGAAACCTTGAGATAAAAATAGTTTTAAATCAAAATTTTAAATGGGATGATCCATCCCCAAAGTGTTTCCTATCTATAAAGAGTCGTTAATTGATTTAGCACGTAATTTGTACATATAATTTCAGGTATGATTTTGTACTCTTCGATTATTCTCCTGATGACTACATTGTACTTGGGAGAGATGAAAATACAGAACTGATTTGTAAAAAGTAATGCTGGCTGTTTGGTGCATTGGGAACTAGGGCATTCATGTTCAGATGTGTTGTTTTTTTTCTTCTTCATTGAATTTGCAGTGACACACATCAAGTCGGTAACAACGAACATATTGGATAAAAAGTGATGATTATCAATTAATTAGGATTAATATGCAGATCGCGCTAATTACTTGCTAAGATAAAAAAAAATATGCAGTCAGCTTCACAAGTTGACGTTGCTACGCAGGCATTGTTATTGTATTACAATTTTTGATAATTAACACATAACACGCTACGATCTATTAAAAGTATTAGGCTCTATGAGAACCATGAATATTTGTAAATTGTCAAGATACGATTTTAAAGAGTTTCTAAATTGACTACATCCATGCATAATAAGATTATTGCATTGCTTACATGATTAGCATTGAAAGAATTAATGACCTTAAATGCATTTCACTCTCTCCTATTAAAAACTAAGCGTTTGCATTCCTATAGTTATAGTTATCTTTTCCTCATTTCGAATAAAGACAAAGTCACTTGATAGGAGAAGACACAAATGTTTTCTAAATCTCTGCCTGTTTTCTATTTGTGTATATATTCTGTATACACATGTATCGTTATAAGCATTATTACCATAGTTATTATTTCCAATGTTAAGATACAGCTAGTACTACCTAGAGAAATATAGCATAGTAGTAATGTATATCGAGTTATATTTCCAGTTGCTACATGCAAAAATATATAATACAACTACATTTTTTTTTAATGCTTGTTCTTGCTTTCAAGCAATCTTTTGGTATTATAAACTTACAGTATAGGCCTTGTTACAGAACTTGATAGAAATGTTTTGCTATTAATAGTACTTACATCTACAATGAAACATTTGTAGAAAAGAACAAATATTTCGAATGTTATAAGATCTTGTGTAAATAAAACGAAATCTTTTGTAAAACGAACACTAACAAAAGCAAACGTTGCACGAAAGACTTTGAAATCCTTTATAATTTTATAAATCATTAGTACAAAATGACAATAATTATTTTAAGAAATAAAAGCAATTTACAAGAAGCAGTCTACATGGAAGATTAATTTCACTTATACGAAATGCTTACTTTCTTATAATTAAATTTAAATATTTAATCAAACAAAATATCAAATAATTTTTTCAAACTTAATGAAACAGAATATACTACGTTTTAATTCAACTAAAAAGGCAAATAAATACAAATTGCTCATATTTTCTTATAATTCTTACTGATCAGTGTTCATAAAAAAAATTTTGTAACAACATAGTTGGCACAATGTACTTACTGTGTTGACGCATTTCGCAGAACTACACCAATGATCCATTTATCCCATAGAATGCGTTTCCAACTGCTTTGTACAATTAAAATTTGATCACGTTTCTTCGTGCCTTGTTGTTTCTTTGCCACAACTGGTTGCCCATTGATGGTATACATCTATGAAACATTGACACAACGCTGAATTAATTAAACTATTACAAAATACCAAACAAAATAGTATTTGCTTGTTATTATGTATTATAGTTAAATTACATACGTCACTGTCAGAATCCGAGGTTATATCTCCCCCATACTGAGCTTGATCTTGCAAACGTTTTTGAACGCGTCTCGTTGTATCATGAACATCTTTGATGTCGTTAATCGTCTTTTCGATTCTTGCTTGCACATCGGAATATTGTTTCATTAAATGCTCCTCGATAGGATTGTATTTCGAAGTCTCTACAGGTAAATCCTGATCGCTTAGATCAAACATATCAGCTTCGAATGTGTCCATCTTATTGCTACCGATAAATAATATAACATAATTTATCGGTAGCCAACGGTTAATAATACTGTGATAAATTCAATAGAAAACACCAATATTATCAGGCACTCGATCATGCTTTTGTGCAACAGTGTTAACGTAATTTACCCGTAATCCTCCCATTAGAGAGAGTTACGTGCGTATACTCATCTTCAAAGAATGATAAATACAACTTTATTATAACGTAACAGCTATTGTCAATTCAAAATCATGATAAAACACAACACCGTAGCAACGATGACATACTTCATACATGATCAACTAATGAATACATGTATCATTGGTAACCTCTTCAACTAACGATGTACAAAAACGACATGCTTTTGGCGGAGGGAAAAATGATCACAGCCGTTCAACTCGGTTGGTAATTCCGCGTTTGCGAAAATTAAGCATACCTCCGACAAATTTTAATTAACAGTCTGTACGAATCATTTACATTTCAAGAAAATAGTAGAACACGATTGTATTTAACATTAAAACAAACTATGACACATTGTATGCGCGCAGACACGATTTGCACCCCACAAAACGATCGCGATTCTCAATTGCTTAAATTTTGAATGTAGCGTATCGTAAGGAAACGCGACACGGTTGAAAATCTTTTTCGCACGAACAACAGTTGCACAATATTTGGTACGACGTTCGATGATACTTTTGTTTCCGTGGTGAGACAAAAATTAATCTGTTTATTGAAACAAACTACGCGGTTTTCGCATTTATAACGGAAACGGATGGTATGGCGCTTTCGCAGCTCTACGGTGGCGCCATCCGTGTGAAAACCCCGAAACTTGTACGCAAGCGTTATCGAAACCAATGAAAATAGAGCGCTGTTAATAGCTGTTAACGATTCGATGATCGATATAATTCGATATCAAGTTTGTTGAAATCAAATTGAGGTTATATCTGTTTCAAATAATTATTCTATTCAAAAGCGTATTGTTGCTGTTTATCGAAGCATTCATAAAGAAAATATGACGTGAGTACCTTATGTGAAAGAAAGACTTCAGAAATAACAAAAGGAAATCGTATTCGTGTGGAACAATACGCGAGCTTTTAAACTATACGAATTTTTACCAAACATATGTTCCAGAATTGTATCTTATTTCGTTTAACTGCAATTTCTAACGATCGTCGATGATAATACCATTTTGTTCCAGGACCAAAGTTACTTTTAAAATCACTCTCACTTCTGACCCAAAACTACCATTTAAAGTGTAAGTTATCTGTACTGAATGATTCATTATCAATTAAGTGGACAAACGGATGTATGCTTTGTATCATGTCGGAGTTAGATATATCCGAGATATTTAATATGATTGATATATTCCTTGCTCTCTTAAAGAATCCTGCTCTGAGAGAAGGTCTGAATGAAAGCAATATTACTAAAGCATTTCATTGTGCTCTATTTATCGAATCTACAATTGCTAAGGTAACTGACATTGGTAAAGAAAATGTTCTCGAGTGTCATCTGCATAATCATTGGTTAAGACAGAATAGCTTCAATTCATATAAATGCTTGGACTTCAAACATGCTTGTGATAAATTATTAGAAGTTTGTTTGAAAGATACGTCTGTTTCAACGAATGCTGTAGATGAATTTCTGAGATTATATACAGAATATTGTGGTTCTGACAGACTAAATGATTTCCTTAGAAACACTGTAATCAATGGAATTTCAACTAACATTATCATAGACTCGTTACAGAAGCTAGGAGTATCGATCTCTGATATGAAAAACGAAGCTTTAATCTCGTCTTGGGAATTAGAATTTAGCAGTGGCAATCAACATGAAATTTCAGAGTGTATAGGAAAAATGTTTGATGATGGTTTTCATTTAGAATTAATTCGATTTGCTGTTGGCACATACAACAGTAAAATTAGGCACTTAATAGTTCAACAATTATCCGACAAACTTATGAAAAATGATGCGAACGTCTCCATAGCATTTGTGAATCTTGATAAGAAATCTCTTTGGTCATTGATGGAAAGTAATTCGGAGCTTTATGCTAATTTCCTTGATGCTATATTTTACTTTGCACGTCATATGGTAGAAGCCCATAATCATGAGACATGTGGTTTTGAATACGAACACCTTCTCAAGGTAGTGAGAATATTGCTAAATGGTCCTAATGGAATCTCAGAAAAGATATATAACAGAATGCAATTAGTTAAAGCGCATCCCAATGGTACAATATGGAATAAAGTTGAAAAATCTATTGGATGGTAATAGCATAATCCTTATGCATGCTTAATTGATAATGACTCAGAGTCATGTTAATAGCATAAAGCGATATAACAAAAATATTATGCATTTGCAATTGTAGACTCAGTGTGCCAAATCACACTCCTTTCACTGCTGTACTGAAATTTGCTGCTGAAGAATTTAAAGTATCGCCTTCCACATCTGCTATAATTACAGATGATGGAGTAGGTATCAATCCACAGCAAACAGCAGGTGAGTGTGCAAGATACCGAGACTGACGACTAAAACAATATGACAATGGTAAACTAATCGATTTAATTTTAGGAAACGTTTTTCTGAAGCATGGATCTGAATTAAGATTAATTCCGCGAGATCGTGTAGGATACTGTGGGTGATTTACAGAAATTCTTATGGAATAAAATGCCTTTCTCTATTAAACTGTTCATTCGTATAAATTATTTTTATAAGATATTATACTCTTTATTAATTAATGATTTTTTCGTATTCAATGAAATATTTTGTCGGTAGGCCGACGGAACCACTGCCGATGTTTTATTTAAAAGTGTTATAAACAATATATACTAGATTCTATCTAGCTACATAAAAGTTTCTACTATTTTGTAAATATAAAAGGCGGGTGAAATATATATATATATATATATCTTTGATAAAATGGTGTTATAGATGAAATACATATAAGAAGTATAAGGTTGATAAAAAGATATACTATTATTATGGTAAACTTACTTTGCAATCAGTCATAGCGCAATATTGTTTAGCAAGGACTCTTTTATAATTCGAATTAGTTTTCTTAGGACTTTACAACTGTGTCCTGCAAATACATCGCATATAATTATTGGGAGTGCCAGCAAACCTATTGTTGCAGTTAAAAAAATTTACCGTGTAAAATAGCATATAATAAAATTAAGACACATTATAAGTTGAAGATAATTTTCCCTTATCCTTTTTCATTTAATTTTATCATTGCAATCTCTTTTACTGTCGAGAAACAAAAGAAAAGAACCTAACAATACAAGCAATTTGTAACAGTGATACTATTTTGTCAGATTGTTGCAATGTACTTAGTTTTTGAAGGAACAGTCATGTGCATAACTGGAAAAAAACATAATTATGAAAAGAAATGAGTAAGGTAACGATAATATGCACTAATGTTATTTTCAATTCTATAATGACCGACAGATAATTAGTTACACATTCAAATTTGAATGATAGTATGGACGACGCGAATTACAGCTATTTCTTTTCTTTTTTGTAGCGAAGTATTACTTTGTTCCTCTTTCTACTTCCGATGCATACAAAACATTGAAAAATGCTATGCGTTCAGTATACAGAAAAATGTGCACGATGTTCTGAATACAGTGCTTGAAAGTGTTTTACTCAATGTGCAGGGAACTTAATACATTGCTTTTGGTGTTCATTTCGTACGTATAAATTCGTTCAACACCTTCTTTACTTGTGACTTAGTGTGATTTAATGTGTTCACAGATATGATAGAATGTAAAATAGGAATGTTACATTGAATTATTGAATAAAATGCATGGTGATCAGTATCAGTGATGAGATTCAGAATAACTACTGAATCTCAAGAATGTACTTTAGAGTACCAAATTATTGTTTTGAATTGAATGAAATTTCCAGTTTTCATGTCTTCTCATATAATAAAATATTACGTTGACCAATAGTGTTGGCTACTGTTGAGTCATAAGAACTAAACAGACATACAGATTGATACAATTGATATGTATAGATTTATCATTCATATGTCTCAAACGTAATCGAACATATAACCAAATGAATAATATGAATAGTGATTACAATGTCTTGATCTCATCACTGATCATGTGTTTTCAGCGTGAAAATTCATGTGACTTTACTTTCATTGGCGACTACGTATCCTAAGACTTATTAACACATTCGCATCGGGAAACGAGAATTCTCGTTTTAAAAAAAACGTGGTCGGAAAACGAGAATTCTCGTTTTGCGAGAAGTGTTACATTACTAAAATACCCCGATTTGTATGAAAATTTAAGGAAAAATAGCCTGATGCGAATGTGTTAAGAGGGCATAGCACCATTCGGTCAACTTTTTCATACAAAGATACTGAACTATGATGACGAAATATATAAAAGTATAAAGTGTGCGTGGTTTAAACACGTTTGAAATTTGCTTACCAAAGCGGAGGGAACGTACCATCCATACGAAACGGATTCTAATCACACAACTAGGAACACTAGCGTTTTCTTAAGAGTTACAAGAAACTATAATCACAGATAATTAGACTATGTTTATCGCATTAATGAATATTCTATCTAAACGTGTACGAGTAGAATATATTTGTACAAAATTTTTTTATAATCAACTGCACTCTATGAAAATGGGAAATTAGTTTCATGTGGGTAGCGAAATACTCAAGTTTTATGGTATATCGGATAGAAAAAATATGCATATCTTTCAATCAGGAATATTCCATCTAAATCACTGTCGTTCCCTACCCTTCGGTAAACATAGAATTTGCATTTCAATGTTACACTCGCAGACGTATAATAAATTAAAAATCCGTATCGCTTCTTTTTTTCCTTCTTTCTTTTTTACAAATACCTTAAGACAATTTGAAGAGTATAAAAGTTTGTTTCATTCGCTACATTCGAGTCTGGAAAATGCTGAATCAGTCATCGCATTATACAAAAATGGTCCGGATCGAAACAGACAAACTCTGGCAACATGTTAACAAAGTTCATCAGTTTCGATCTGGGATATCCTGTATATTGCATCGTGTAACTTGCTTCTTGACTCACAGTTTAATATAGTGTACGTTTCTATCTATTACCTTTTTTTTATCTCGTATGGTATGTGCGTGTGGTTATTATGATTTATTGTAGAAACTCCTTCTCTTCCCCTCGTTAATGAAAAATGTGTTGCTCGCTAATATCACACGTATGAAGATTACATTATGATAATGTATAAGTCTAATAAGTTATTATTAATGATGCTCTGTCGTTCAAAGAAAAGATACGTGGCACTAACAAATGTGTATGTATATATCTATATATATGTATAAATTGTATTACACTATTTCATCGAAACTGATTTTTATAAATCATAAACACTATTATTTAACAGTAGAAGTGAGCAATGTTTGGCCACATACAATGTATAAATAACGATTGACAGCAATTTTGTTTAGTCTCTTTCATACGTTTAAGTTTTTTTTCCGTTCGCATACAAAACTCTGTTTCCTTAGAAAAAAGAAGGAAAATAATACAGAGAAATCCTATGTAATTAATGCAATTAGCGCAACAAATAATCGATGGAGTATATGACCAAACAAAGTCCATTTCTGGTTAATAATACATATACTATAGCAGTTTCCGTTTTCCTTCGTGGATGATAAATGGCATGTACGCTTTGTACGCTTGTCCACAATAAATAATACATCCTAAAGCATGTTTTACGAACGAAAAGAGAAATAATTCAATACATTCGCTCCCATTCAATCAACATAATTTTATACTACGAAGTTTTTTTTTTAAGATCATTCAGTAAGTTGTAAAACATGACACCCCCTTGAGTATGGAGAAAAGCTATTTTCGTATTCTGGTAGTTTTTCAAAGGTATTCGTTATTCCATATCTCCAGTACAACTGTTACTGATTGATAGTTGTTCTATATAATTATTTTGTATACCTAGCAAATCGTACTCATGGCAGCAGACAGAACTTGTACGTCATTAAGATGATCGGTTATCCTTTTCTTTCGTTTTAACAGAAAAATCTCCAAACTTGAAGAAATGTTGAAAAAAGAAATTGACTATAAAGTCGAACATTTTTCAAGATTTCAAGAAACTGCACACATACCTTTATCTCTTTCGAAACCGGGAGAGGTTTTGGAAATGTTTATTCCAATCATAAGTATCTCTTACCGTGTACACATTAATATCAAAGTATTTTTCGCTTCGCCCGTGGTTTTTAATTTAGAAATAAATTATGGCTTATCCAGCTACGTATAGATTCACTTTATCTTACGGATTTTATTTAAACGACCTACTACTGCGTCATCTTCACTCGTCCTATAATTAAAATTTGCTTATTAAAAAGAATAGAAAATTAATTAGTATTTTCACTCGAAATAAATGATATTATACTACGAGCCATGTGTTTATTGTTGTACAGTTAATGTAACCTACCCATTCATGTTCTTCTACACCTTCCATATGATCTTGCTCCAATGAGCACTGTATTACGTCTCCCACAAAGTTGCTCATGGCTTTCTGGAGCTATTATGTAGATACAAATGAAATAAATCTAAATTCAGTTAGAAATGTGTATAAAACATGTAATTACCTCTTCCTGTTTAGCTTTTACGTCAGGATTCCATCCAAGTCTGGCAAAGGGCTGCGCAGACACAGAGAATGGAGTTGCCGAATGTTTTGCAGCAATTGGCGCAGTCACAACCCCTTGGCCTTGATTTTCAGTTACTGCATGTATAAATATAAATATTAGAAATCGATATGACTCTGAATCTTGAACAGACTTCTATCTTTAAACCAACAAACTTACAGTTATCCATTCCTGGCGGTTTCAGACTTATTCTGCTAGCTTGTTTGTTAACACCACTGAACCATTCGGTTGCAGTCATGGTGTGTTTCCATGTTACTTTTGTTGGTGGAAACAAATCATCTTGGAAAAGTTCACTCTGAAAATGATTTCATTTAAATTAATGTTCCTTATTTCCTGTTAAAACTTTTGATTGCGTATATTGAAGTTACCTTTATGCGGGGCACCGTGAAGCTTAAAGGTTCTATCGTATTGTTTGTTAATCTTAAAGCAGATGCAAACTCTACACTGGCAACATCACACTTATTCTTGGGAAGAAAAGAGAGTCCTTGATGTAAACTACTACATCGATGATGACTGAGTGGGCAACAGTAGGGTGGTTCTTCTGTTACTTCAAAAGCATATATCGTAGTGTCCCCCTAAAATTATGTTTCCTATCAGGTTAACAAATTCCTTGACTGTACCTAGCATAAATCAAAGGAATACGAAATAATAATACTTACGCGTCCTGTTAGGAAAAGGGTCGAGCTGTCTGCGTCATAGAATGGCATTAAAATAGCTGGTGATACGTCCAGCCCAACCGTGGTTAATGGGTTATTAAGATTATCTGCTTTAAACACGTATATTTGCCTCTCGGATACCCTAAAATAAATCGTACACAATCAGAATTCGCTGGATGCTATTATGTCAATTGGTGTTCGATAAAGTTTACATACTTGTCGAAACCCATCACAACCAGAAACTGTCCCTTCAACGCCCAAACTACTCGTGCACCTCTCGTACCAACTGGCCCTTTTCCAGATTTTATTGGTGAATCGCCACATCTTGGCTTATAAATTCGCAATTTTCCATCCTTGCACGCACTGGCCAAATACTGGCCGCAAGGCGACCATGCTAAACTGAAAATTTGATCGGTATGACCGATCAATGTTATCTTTGCAACAGCCGTCTCACTCAGTGAAAGCGATGACAAGTCCCAAATTTTCACGGTCATATCATAGGATGCCGATGCTAGAACGTCCAATGCTAATGGATGAAATTTAATTAAATATATTTTGTCGGTATGAGCTTTTATCATGTGTTTTGGTTCGTTTGTTGGTTCCGATAATCCAGACTCTGGGATCTCCCACAGTCGAATCATTCCATCGTCGCAGGCTGCAAACAAATTTTTCATTAATTTAATTACTTATATGCAGAATACAATAATTTGGTGTTGATGGTCGTACCAACTGCGAGTCGTTGATTATCGAATGGATTCCATTGGAAATCCATAACCGTGGTACCATGTACCAAAGCTGGCATTACGCCGTCAGGTAGCCTACCAGTTTTCTTCAGTTCTAAAACTGCTATCTTTCCACCTGGACCACTTAATGGCACAGCGACACGGTCTGGATTAGCTGCATACGATTAATTTCTATTAGAATAAAAATCTGTTCGAAAAAAACTAGATGAAAATATAAATAAATGCTGTAATATCTTACCATGAAAACCGTCGCATTCTCCAGATATTTGCCTGCTAATGTTCCTTATGTTTTCTATGTGCGTAGACTTGTGTCCAGGTGTACCTTTCAAATGTCGAAACTTTGATACTCTACCTATATTCGTGACGAAATATACCATCAGTAAAAATGCGGAAAAACGGCAACAGATTATTTTGATCTACACATTGTATCGTACCAAATACAGTTGACGTTCGTTTAGCAGTTGGGGTCGCATTATCTATTTTCTCCAGCCTGGGATCCATGCTCTGCTGGCGCAGCATGGGTATAACTTTCTTGACTTCATCTTCTTTGATTACTTCGCTCTTTGTTTTGAAAGAATCTCTACGTCTTAACATTGTAGGCGAGCCCATTGCTTTCTCTGCCAAATTGCCGTCAGTCACAGAAACAGAACGACTTTCGTATAGACGACGTCTCTCAGCAATGGAATTCCTGTTGGCATTACCTCGTTCGAAACTGCCTAAATCTTCGTTCTCGGGTGACTCGTCTTTGACTTTGATTTCGAAGACTCTACGTCTTTCCGCAGTACTCGGCGTTTTAGGCTTGTAGCCTGAATCGCTCGAGTTCGCGTCTTCTTCGAGAGAACTAGTATCGCTCTTTCCATTCTCAGTTTCTTTCATGCGTTCGTTATAAGGCGGGGACTTCTCCGGTTCCACGTTGTTCTCTATCTGACTGTTTATATCGTTTTGATAACCGTTGGTGTCGCTATTTGGCGCGATGGGCACTGAGAAGATCTTATCGAAGGAGAATTCTTGACTACCTGATTTTGCTTGGAACGGCTTTGGTCCAAGTCGAGGCTAAAAGCATGAGAAATATTTAGAATTACTTACAATGAACAACTTTATATTGATAGTATGATTCACAATGATTCTAACGAGGTATGTGAAAACTGAGGTAAGAAAAATTGTTGCACACGATATCATTGCACATACAGAAGTAGAACATTTTTTTTAAAGACTATTAAAGTTCTTTTTATAGCCTGTTTACAACCTTGTATCCCCCAATCGCATTAGGATTTACAGATGTAACTACTGAGCCCGGATTCGGAGAAGAACGTGGCCGTGCGACTGGCTTCGGTTCATCCTCGGAAATGCTATTAGTTCGAGATGTTCTCGGCAAAGGCTTCGGTGGGACAGTTTGGCCTCCGTTTTGAACCTTGCTCTTATCTTCTTCGGTCTCCGTTTTCCTCGATTCTTCTAGCTTTTCCAGTTCATTTTCCGGCGACGTTTCCTTGTCGATTATTCCTTGACCTTTCGCATAAGCTTTCGGCACGGTGATCGATGCGGGCTTTGGTTGGTTCTGCGATTCCACTTTTATTTCTCGCTCATTCTCTTTCAAGGTAGTTAAGTTTCCCTTGTGTACCTAAAGGTACGGTAAATATTCCTTAATTTCGCAAATCGTTTCAACTAACTATCAAAGTCTGTGTGTCACTTCTAAGATTCTACACGTTTCAAATTTACAATCGGACATTAATGACTGCACAATTTCTGTCTACTTTCCACGCATACATACACGTAACAACTTGTACTTTGAAAAATCTCTTAAGCAGATGACACAAGTACATTACAATTATTTAGAATCTTATTTCACTCTTACATACGACACAAAATCTAAGGGTGTTATATGCATATGCTAAAACACATATTTATACATATTCAAGAGAAAAAAAAAGATAACGTCAAAATATTTTCGTTTGAAACACATAGATAACTAAAGATCACGCTTTCATACTTAAGATTACTTACGCTGATAGAATAAGCTACAGAACATCAATTTGCCATATAAATTACACGTGCCAGGAATAACACTTTGGTGCTAATGCATAAACTATAAAATATATATTGGATATCTGAAACGTGAAAAAATATACACAGAACATGAAAAAAGAAACAAAATAAAATGATGCAGAAGAAAATAGTATTCTACTAAATAAAGAATAAATGTTCTGTATAATACATTCGTAACACAAAATTATGTTCTACTTCTATATTACTTTGCAATGTACCATTAAGATAACAATGCTTTAGGAAAAAGTAAAACAGTTTTTAATATTTAGGTAATTTTCATTATACAAGTTTTACATTTTCCAATGCTTTGCTATCTTCATCATTTTTATAGTTAATAAAAACCAAATGTAAATGAATGATAAATATATAAAATAACGATATTTTAAACATCACATAACACATCACTCATAAAAATACAAAATTATTAAGAATGATAATGATAATGTTGATAATGATGGTATGATGACTATTATAAAAATTCCATTCTTTCTTAAACACTTTTAATTTGTCTAGAGCTTGAAATAGCACCTACTCATTTTGATCACAAATGCGTAATATCCGCAGTGATGATAATGATTAAAAAAGCGTGCAATTCAAAATAAAAAATTGTAATATTCATTCATACATCTACTATGAGATACTGGAATTCCAAAACTTGAAACTAACAAGATGAAACATTAATATCAAAGGCTTCTACTTACAGTAATAGATTCTTCACCCTTATTTCTTTTTGCAGGATCTAATGATATTTTCGGGACAGGCATATTATGGCCCTTTATCCAAGCTGCTGCATTGTTCTGAGCAGTGCATCCTGTTGTATCAGGATATATGTCCGCATGGAAGTCTCTGTAGGTCTACAGAAATGTTTAAATTATAATATAATTCACGTATAAAACAGTAGAACAGACGAATGTACTTACTTTCCTTGGAACCTGATACATGATAGGAATCACCATGTTGGAAGTAAGCTGCAATAATCTATTAACTTCTGCTTGCATAACGTTTAGCGCTCGTTTCGGCACCAAACATACTCCTTTAGTTTGTTCTCCACTATGACGAATTCCTTCCACTAAGAATGGATCTTTATCCATTACTTCCATGTACATAATAGTAGTATCTCCCTTTCCAGCAAGGAAAAGCATGTTTGTGTCAGGATCAAATAGGGGCATTAGGATTCTATAAATCATAATTCTTGTAAATTATCCGAATCGATTGAAACTCGTAGCAACACGTTATTTGAGTCTTACCCGGTACTGCAATCTAATTCCAACGTTTTCACAGGTTCGCTCAGATGCCTTAAATCTCTTATGTAAACCTGCCTAAGTCTCGCCGCGTCGAATCCTGTGGTTAGTATCCTGTCGCTATTGTTCAGCCAAACAATTCGGGAATCTTTGATATTCTGATGACTTGAGCACGAATTAACGATACAAGAAGCGGCTCGGGGATCTATGATTCTCACTTGCTTGTCTTTGCACGACGTTGCTAAAAGTACACCATCTTGTTTCCAACTTAGAGATTGGATGACTTCTGCGTGTTCATTATTGGCTACAGAAAAAGAAAACGTTAAATACATTGTAGACATTATTGTAGAATCTAAACGTATGTAGAAAAATGTTCATTACAGAATAGTTCTTGTTGTGAAATCACATCCCACAAAGACAAGTTCGTGTATGACACTGTTGTGAGAAGGTGTTCGGCTGCAGGGTGCCAACATACTGCTTCCACTCTTCTCTGACGATGGGAAAATGTACATTCGGGGTTGCATAGAGATTCTTCCAATCCAGTTTCCGGAATATGCCACAGTTTCACCTACAAATAAAAATAATTGAAATATTTGCTTCTCGAAATAACAAGTTAACATAAACTAAACAATGTTTGTGCAGCTCTAGCTTACAAGACAGTCTTGAGATCCAGTAGCTAATAAACCATCGTGAAATGGAGAGAAATCCATGTCGGTGACTGTATCGGCATGAGCATGAAGTAATGGCATAGTTTTGCTTTTTCTACCGCAATCTTCCAATGGTAAGACAGCAAGACTAGATCCTATGAACAATATAAGTGTAAAAATAAATGCAATATATTAAAATAAAATGGAACAAGATTCAGAACCATACCATTATGATCTACATTGAATGCCATGAAAGCGGCAGATGCAGCAATGTTATTCCCATAGGTCTGATAAGAGCCGACTGATATATCCCGAATACAAGCTTCTGGTTTGGGTACAATTGGAGCTGCATTTTTATATTTAGATGCTTTGAAACGCCAAGCCATTATGACGTTCTCACAGGTATGTACTTATAAGTTGATGTCCACTTAAATCATGTAATCTAACAACAACAAAGCGAACGTAACAATGTAAATAAAAACGTTAAACGATTTTTTCGTTTTATAAATTTAATCAAAAAATAATTGAAAATTATAAGTGATAATATTTTGTATCGTTAATATTCTTCTAAAAATAACAGAAGCGAACAACGTTTGACAATGCTGTTTAGAAAATAACGCTAGTAAAGGGTATCGGCACTGATGTAAAGCTGTGCATGACTAATAACTTGGGGGTGAGAATCACCCCACCCTTAATCGTCGTATACCTTCCGTAAGTAATAACATTGACAGTCAAACGGTCTTTTAGAAGCGAAAAATCACATAATGAGCATCGTATTACTTGCTTACTGCTGCCCGGCGTGTCTTCACACGCTGTTCACTAAATATTATCCAGCAACGAAATCGAACGGTTACGAACAGACACTATAAACACACGATGGCAGGTAGGCGTCTCTGATCTCAACGTCTGACAGGCGGAAACAGGAAAACCCCCCACCTAGAGACTTCTTCTATCTCTGTCGATCATAATGTACAGCATATGTATATACATACATATAGTATGTACCGACGTACATTGTACGCTATGGTGTTTTTTTCAAAAGAACACATGCAACTTTAATAAATTCTATTCCAAATTCTTGTTTCCATCGTAAACTTGAAACATTTCAATACAAAATTGATTCACCAAAATTTTGTAAATAAATTCTTCAAAGAAATATCTTGTTGGCAAAAATAATTAAAGTTTATTCTATAAACCAATGAAAGCAACTAAAGATATATTTATTAAGGAGTAAATTGTTAAGTATAACACAGGTATAGAAATAGGTGTAGAGTTTTATCAATTTTCATCCTATACATACATACATACACATAAACCATGAACAATACAAGTGTATAACAATGGGTCCTACTCCTGCATACCTTCAGGCCGTAGCTCAATCCGTTAACAAGGATTAATAAAAAAATGTTCTTTGCTCCGATTGGTTGGCGATTTACTGGTGAAACAGTGCTGTACTCACAGTCAAAGAATTCATGCCAATACAATGATAACCTTAGCCAGATCCTGTGAATTTGTCAAAACATTTTCAGGGAATATATATTTATCTCAAAGTTCATCGAACAGCTTTCCCAAATTCACTGGACGCAACAGATTTCAGTTATTTGAAAGTTGAAACTTCTTTACGGATAGAGATTCACGATACGTGCGCTTAGATTTTGCCGCAAGCACGGCAAAATAAGCAAGCCTGGTTTTGTAGCCATGTGCACGAAACACATAGAATGCGATGGGTATCGTTCTATTTCTCTCCAACCATACATCGTTCTCTTTCTACGGTACTTGCGCGAAACTGGATGTACAATAAAGTGATGTGCAAGCCAGCTTAGGAATCACGAAAAGTGTACAAGAGTAGGACCCTTTACTGAAGCTACCTTCTCTTGTAAATCAGCTGCGAGTACATACTGAGAATGTTTCGTTCTCTCCATTTCAACTACATATATGTATACTACGTCTATGGAGGAATGTAGCGATGTTTTTTAGCGTCTATATGTTGTCTATTTCACAAATAATTTTTACATAAACTTCCTATATGCATATTCCGAACATTTATCACTGAATGTGTTATCATGGTTATTTAAGTTGTTTGCCTGGTAATGGATATCCGCATTCGTTTGCACAGGCGTAAAATAGAGATATCTGTTTGAATATTTGAATACGAAAATATTATATTTACCTTCAAAGATGTTTTTAAATTACTATGGCACGCCTACAGCTTTCATTCTATCAGTAAAGCTAATTGTAATAACGGAATTACTTTTATAGAAGATAAATCTGCTAAAACGGCCTGTAAAAAGAAGATGCGTTTTTATTGAAAAATTATAATCGAGCAAATCGCATTTTCCTACCTCTACGCTTTGTAAAGTATTGACTTGCATCAAATTTTCTTTTCTGAAGCTTAAAATAGCCACTGCAAGCAAGGGGATAATTTCTAAAGAATCGTAGCCTAGAATTAAGTCCCACAGATAAAGCAATTGTTCTGGAGGAAGGTGACCACTAAAACCTCTCATGATCCATTTGAAAACAACCTTGATTCTACGGAAATCAAAATTAATGAAATCTTCTGTTGTTGAATTTGCAAATGTATACAGAATAGTTGAACTTACGGTTGGATATGACAGTTCCTAAAATACACCCACAAAAGGGGCTCATAACACTGAAGTGATCTTTCAAAAAGTAGACATAACGCAACTATGCCTTGTTTATGATTGGATACGGTATGTAAACGGAACCAATATCGCAAATAAAATGCTCTGAAGGTAAAATACATTGCGCAAGGGTCGTCGTACAGATAACAAAATGGAGTAGCTGTCGAATCAAATATTAATTAACTATTTCAAATATTTTGAATACTTCTGAAGGATCATGAATGTTTCCCTTCTAATTTCAATGTTCACTCATACCGTACATTGTAAATCCATGAAAAGGAATTACACCGCTCGGTGGAAATACCAAAGTGTTCTCCAAAGTTGCTGGTTTTCCTTGTAAAACCGCATGTATCACTTGTCCGCCAGCACTTTTATCGGTGGTTACAGGTGTCAATACCTCCGAATCACGTGAAAAACATAACATTGTTTTATACAAAACATCCTCGAATACAAAGTACTGGTCGTCATTTCTGGCTGTTAATTGTACATCCTAAAATAAAAGGAAAGAATATTAGAAATCATTGTAATCGAACGGATTACAACAATTCATATCCCACCTTTATTATTAAGTTATCTATAACTATGTCGTACTGTAGTACCATGTTTTTTAATTCTTCATAATATTCTACATCCTAAAAAAAAAAAGTTAACAGTTATTCTTCAAATAAAAAAATATTTGTATTATTTTTTTACATTTTCTTTCACTATGGATCCCAAGACAAGGGACCAAAGACGTCCACGAAGCGATCGAGGAGCGCCGCGCTTCAAAAACTCTTGTGCGATCGGTGCGTGATTGGATCGCAACACTTTTTCACCAAGATGAATCCTTTCCTCTTCTAAATTCGCATAATTCTCAGAACTCTGCATATCTGGATTGACTCCCAACATCGGCATTCCCTTGGCAAGCTCTGCGTACACGCGTCTCTGTTACGTTCAAATATTCTATAATTTCCTAACAATCATTGACCATTTAAGCAATATGTTACTAATATTTTCTATTAAAACAATTAAGGTCAAACCAATTGAGCGAGACTCTTCACGCGAATTTGTATGTGACTGAATTCCCAATTCAATTCGTCTCTGAAACAACATTAACGTAATTGTAATAAGATTCGTTGCACCGGGCATGTTAGTAACACTGGTAATAATAGGAGCAAGAGCAATAGCGTTAATAGTAGTCATCATCAATATGTACGTTTGTCTTTTGAAAGCAGGATTTCGTATGGCAAATAAAACGTCCAAAAAATCTTTTGGAGCATACAGTGGTCTGTATTGTGATAAATCTAAAAAGAGAAGAATAAACAAACAGAATATTGAACGGTATAACAATGTTTGTATATAAAATTTATAAAATAATACTTTTCGTTTACCGATATCGTATGTGCTCAATTCGTTCCATTTCTCAGACAATTCTTCGCGGTCTTCTCTTGGCCGAATACGAGCCAAAGCGACGTTTAATTCGTTGCATGTAGAATTCAATGATTTCTGTATACGGCGCTCCCATTGTACTTGAGCTTTTTTTAAAAAACTTAAATCACTCGATTCCGCTGGTGGTGGCGTCAACAAAGACATGGAGCTCTGAAAACATTTGCTTTATTTAATAAATGAAGACCCAAATATATATAATAATTTGAACTTTCGCGCGATCGACTTTACCAACTGAGATTAAACCTTAATCGATAATGTCGCAATACAAATAAAGATTATGTATAACGGTGTCGAGCATTTACGACAAAATTTGAAGAAATCTGAATTACGAACTTGAGACCTTGTCCAATGAAAAACTGTATTTCGAATCTCTGTTTCGAGACCGTTGCTTTTCAAAGCTTCCATTAACGTGTTTTTAAAATCACCTCTCTTTACCGCTGTCGAAGCTACAAGTTTCTGCAAAGATTAGTTCATCCGGTTACAATAGAAAACTTTTTAAATATTGCGAAAACCATGCTAATTTATCATCTGCTTACCTGAATTTCGACATAAAGACTTTTGTAATTAGCCATGCTCTGTATTTCTTCTGTTAACCTTTCAGCAGCCTTCTTCTGCACAATATCCTCACAGTCCTCCGTATTCTCCAACATCATGATGAATTTCAAAAGATATTTCAATAAATAGAGAGACTTCTAATCAATGATCTGAAAACAAACGCCATTTGTAAATAAATTCGTTTCCACGGCAGTGAGATAATTGTAATCTTGAAACGTATGATTTTTGGATATGTACGCAACTTTTATTATTGTTCCGCTTGCGTTGTGCTCATTATTGCACATCATCTTTCCATTTCGTGGAAATGGAACAATTAATTATTTTCGGCACCGATCAGCTTTCGAAGACAACGCATGTCTGCTTTAAAACAATTAATTTTGCAACTCTGCAGGCGTAGTGAATGAACTGTCATGATTAGAAAAACTAGAGGGCACACTTAATAATTAAACGTAATTATTATTTGCACATGAGAGCCGCGATTCCATAGTTGTAAACGATCTAAAATTTTTTTAAATCTACATATATAATATAAAAGAATGCTATCGAATGAAAATTTAAAATTTTGAATTCTGGTTAGCTATAATATCTGCCATTTGTCCAGCTGATTACATTGAGATAATTAGAATTACATACATCATAAATAATATGTACATACATAGATACATATCTATGCATTTATTAGTACGTATATACATAGTAGCTTTGTCACGTGTCATTTCTTCAATTCGCGCAGTATAGTTGTGCATTTATATTTGTATACAATTTTCTGTTGCAAATTATTTGATAATATTCATACATATATGCTGTACGAATATGTCGAATTTTCGTTTGGTTGAAAATATATTGTTTTATACAGAATAATTGTAATTGTCATTCAATAATTGACAGAAAGTAACGTAACCTGAAAGTCATTCCATTACATTTATGTGATACGTCAGACGTACATAGAAGAAGCACTATGATAGAGGCAAAAAAGAAGATAATTCAAAAATTCAATGCAGAATTGGGTTCTGATTTGAAAGGATTCGAGAAGATATACGAGTTTCATCAAAATCTTAATATACAGAAAAATGAAATCGAAAAATCGGTAAAAATTCACAAGATTTCACGTAATTTAAATATTTCATACCGACTAATGTCTAAATTTTACAATTTACATTTTTAGTTATCATTGGCATCGTCTGAAGCTCCCTCAAAAGTGAAAGTAGTCGTAGAAACTGTTGAAACGATAGGTATTATCTTTGAACAGTTAGAAAAATCTTCTGTGGAATTCAGAAATCACATAAAAAATGCAATGCATGAAACTGATAAGAGTATAGATATGCAAATAATTATTGATACAATAAGTACTTTGGATAAGTCTTTAGCATATTTGAGTTTCATAAAGCATGTTGAAGGCATCAGGTAAACTTTTATTTAATTTAGTTAAGTATCTAACATGAATGATTTAATCAACTGTATTTTGTTGAAATATAATAATTTTTTGGTTTTAGTGATAAAATTCAAACATCATTAACAGGTGGTGATGATGAATCAACTATTTCATTGTATACAAATCTTACAGATATTAATTGTCAATTGCAACTATCATCTTGTCATCATCTTGTGAATTATGTAAGAGAAACACTTCACTTTTGGCACAACCTCATAAAGGATAAGCTATCTAAGTATATTTTCATATTCTACATACTGTTTTAACTTTATTTATGATACATGTACATGCCATTTCTAACATACAATTTAATCATTCAAATATAATGATCGAATGTAAGCATTAATGACAAATAGTATCCTTATATATATTTATATATATAATATGTATATAATATATCATTGCAATTGTGTGATACTATGGAATTTTCAGGGAATACAATGACATATTGAAGTTATTGAAGTGGCCATTTTGCAACAATAGTTCAAATTTGCTGAATGTACCCATGGCAGAAACTTTAACAAAATTCAAAATACTTACAGAATATTTGTTGCATTTACAATTACCGTATCCTTTCATTAAATAAAATATTCTTGTTTTCATAAGAATCTTGAATTATAGTCTTGAAAAAAAACATGTATCGAATCCTTAATACACTATCATAGAGAAGAGTCCGTTAAACCAGTTGTGACTTCAGTGTTGTTAACTGATTTTGCACCGGTCAGTTTGCCAATTGCATTGCTTGCACGGCCCCTTAGACAAAGATTTATATATCACTTCACAGGTGCTAAATTAACAAACCGTCAAGACAAGCCAGAATGGTTTTTTACTCAAATCTTAACATGGATTAAAAATCACGTCCAATGGGTTCAAAAACATGTTCAACCAGTAGCAAATTCGATAGGTTTTAGTCATGTAGATATGAAGGTATTGTAGAAATAACAGTACTTTATTATTTTGTTATCTTAATGTCATATAACACGCGTACGCAAATTATCTCATTGTAACAGGTAGAATTTATGCAGAGCTTGGTTCAGTTAGCTGTTGAAAAACTTCATTCTGAATTAGCGATAGTGCAATATGATGATGTTTTATTTGCGCATTTGGTAGATGAAGCTTTAGGTTTTGAAAGAGAATTGAGAGAAACATTATTATATCCGCCGACGCAACCAGCCACAGTTTTTGTTCTGACACAAGCTCATGTTTTTGTAAAGTGGATTAATATGGAGAAAAAATGTAAGAACATAAAATATTCTTTAACATTTATAAAGTACCATGTAACTAATATCAACATTGGTATACCAAAATATTAGACGCTACTGAGAAAATGGATGCAATTTTAAGTTCAAGTACTGCTTGGGATAGACTATCACATTCTGATACCGATGATATGAAAGTAACTGAATGTGCGGACGCTTTCCTTACTCTTCTTACAACAATCTCTGATAGATACAAACACTTACCTCAACCAGGACACAGGTGAGTAACAGAAAAAAATTTAAGCAATAGATCTAATTAATATTACTATGAATTTTATTGTATGAAATATTATATTTTTCAGGTTACAGTTTTTGGAACTACAACTTGAATTAATCGATGACTGGAGAATACGACTACTTCAGTTATTACATGAAACTAACGAAGATCCTTTAACATCTCTAATGCCGTGTATTCTTAATACTTTACACTATGTTGCAACCGTACTAGAAGAATGGGGTGTTACAGTGGTCAGTACTTAAAAATCAATTAGATACTTTTGATTTACATATTAATGATTTATTTATTTGCAGCATTTTTTGCAACTATATTTTTTTAAGAAACAATTTGAAGCAGTTGAATCTGCAATTTTAGAAGGAAGTAATATTGACAATGCGGTAGGTGATGTAGAAGGGTCTGTGTTTGATGAAGCTATTGCTCTTTTAAGAAGATTAGAAAAGGAATTAATAAATGAAATTAGTGATGCTGTAGCTTTAGATGTTAAGGCAAAAAGCAGATCTTATAGGACAGACAAGTAAGTATGTACGTAAGTTTATAACAAAAGAATTATTATCTGTGATAGTCAACACAGGCTATCACGTACAAGAATGTTATAGACATGAATAACATGAATATGATAGAATTTTTTGTAAATACCACATAACGCAATCATTTCAAAATCTACTTATTTTATAGTGGATCAAATTTAAAAAATATGCAGACAGTAATATAACGCGAACGCTATATCCTTCGCAGGTGGTTTGCCATGCAGTCTACCAAAGAGGTTGTTTCTTTATCAGTTACTTCAAGCGGATATTCCATGTTCCAAAAATTAGCCACACAACTTAATCAGTTGTACAATACACTTGCGTTACCATTATTTAATCAGGCTTGCAAAAACTTAGCCTTACAATTTGATCAAGTAAGCACATTACTTTAGCATCAATACTAAATTTAGTATACCAGCTAAAAAATATTGTAATTTTTTGCAGTTCCTTTTAGAAGAAGTTGTTTTGGTCAATCATTTCAATGCAGGAGGAGCTGAACAACTGGAATATGACATTTTTAGAAGTTTGTTCCCATTATTTGGCTTATACATAAATAAACCAGAGTCATACTTTCCATTGTGAGTACCAAACAGTACATATATATAGAATTTAATTCCGAAAGGCATTCCAATCAATACTTCATTCATTCATATATATAAATATAATCATATAGGGTGGCATCATTAACCCCTTGTCTTGCAACAACGAGTGAGACTCCTGGTAGAAAATTTGGGTTAAAAACAATACGCACGAATCTGACTCATGGTATTTTGTTTGGACCAAACGTAAGCAACACGAGCTTGGCTCATGATACTTGCGCATACATTTTGCATAAGTTCGAGCGCACGGTTAAACAGATAAATAGCTCGACGCGTGACCGATCTTTTTATTTATTATGGCCTAGCAATCGGAAGTTAGCGGGTAGGACAAGGGGTTAAGGAAGATGGATGTAATAATAGTATCTAATCTTGTTTTAATAAGTTTGTATTTACTGAGAGATTTATTTTTTGTACTAACAAAAATGCATCATTTACAGTTTATACCTAAGAATGCATTTTACAAGACAATTTTAGAGGATTATATGTAATCTACATATAATCTGTGAAACTTACAGTTCAGTATAACACAGTTTATGGAACGTTAACTTGTTTACCCAACGTTCATATGTAGAAACTAAACTTGGCCTGTGTTAGATTCGTACATTGGCAGATTTCAATTTTATTTGCAGATGTTCATACGTTATAGATACTTGTATTGACTTCTTATTGTAATTTTTCAAACTCGTTCGGATTGCATGATTATTATTTATGATTATCATTACATATAGTGCTTACATGTAATAGATTGCTTGTCACTAGCTACTAACAATAAGAAATCAAATATAAAAATTTGCTAGTTCTACATATCGTAATGTAACCGCCAATTTAAAATATATTCATCGATCATCTGTTATTGCATCCCACGTCTAATTATTCAAATTACATTCCAGGATCAAAGAAGCATGTATTTTATTAAATATTCTAGTGGGCTCAGCGATGTTACTGTCGGAGGCCCTAAACGGCGATAATGAAACCGTAGAAAAAGAGATATTAGCAGATATTGGTGTTCACAAAATGTCTTCTGATCTCGCTTTAAAAGTGCTTGGAACAAGGACTGATATTCCTTATATATAAGGTGAGTTTCTTTTAATATCACGAACATATTATATATAACATGGATATAAAAACAGTAATTGACGAATGAACAATTTTTACTTGACTTTAGTTACTGAATGGGTTTACTAAATTATTTTTTGCTTAAATAATGTGTGAAGTTCAACAAATCAATGTAATACCGCCATTATCTGCACCTAGCAATAATAATCGATTAAGAGGAAGGATCGCCATTGTAGTAAGAAGCCCTTTAAAGGTATCCGATTTTAATTTTGATGACGAAAATGCAGCTGTTGTATCGATAGATGTAAAAACTCCTACACGATTTGCCGTTGTTCCTATAACTAGTTCTTGCTCATAAGTGGACATACAGTGAACTGGTTCGGTTGTGCCTCTGAAAAAAAAATGCAAAATGAAATAGATTTTTTAAACGAATGAGGAAAATGGTCTGCATGTTTCACATTTACGAAAATATATTGAAAATAATGTTTAGTTCCTGTTTAGTTCTATTCATAACTGAAAAATGTAAATAAATCGGCATCGTATGGAGTCAGTTATGTTCAACTATTTCGTCATTATCATTATTAAATGGGCATAAAGTGTTACGTATCGTTTTCGTACGAATTATAAATACTTACTTCATATGGAACTTCAGTTTTCCATCCAATGCACTCCATACTGCAATCGTTTCATCTAGCGAAGAACTAACTATAGTGCTTTCGTTTATTGTCTCTAGCTGTAGTATCTAGAGAAATGTGAATTATATAAACATTTGAAAAATGAATGTTTACATTACCAAGTAACACACTCAAATCGCTTCTATGTGATTTTGATGAAATAATATTGTACATGTAAATTCAATAAAAGAAGTTTAAGCCGTTCAAGTTAACGAGGCACAATCGCCGAAAGTTCAAACTTAGGAAGTTTCATAAAAATCAGTAAAAAGGGTAGGCGATTTGGTGTTGTTCCGCGTAAAACTGACTTACTTCGCACTCGTGACCCTTCCAAGATGCAATAATAAGACCAGTTCGAGTGTCTAAAACTGTTAAAAATCCTGATGCTTGACCCAAAGCTACCCAGTAACCGCTAGGTGCTACTGCTATACATCTAATTAAACCGGTTGGATTCACGGATACCTAAAAAAAATAATCAATCACATTTTATCACGTTTGTACTTGTACACACGTGTACCAATAACATGGTAATTTTCAGTGGCTCTAACTGTAATTAATACATACTTTCATTTCGTTGACATACTGAAACGTTCTGCAATCTATTACTCTGAGCGTTATATCGGTAGTTCCTACAAGTAACGTTGTAAACGGGGAGGGACTAGCTATTAGAGTATTTACAGGAACCGGTCGAGAGTTTTCTGGACATCCAAGAAGAGATCCCATAAAAGGATCCCAACAATGTATCGTGCTATCGCAAGTGACCGCGTATCTTAACGATTCCAAGAACGTAAGAGCAAGAATTGATTTTTTGTGCCCCGTATAAGTGTATTGGCAGGATGAGATCGTGTTTCCATCACCCTGAGAACATCAAGCATTTACTTACAATGCATTACATATAAATGTGAAATGTAAATACGTTACCTGACTTCTTAAACTCCATAGTTTCACAGTTTTATCTCTTCCACCACTTATAAAACTGTTCTCATTGTCTAACACAGATAAACATCTAATACTGTTAGTATGCCCACTAAATGTTTGAAGTTTTATTTGCTTGATATTAAATGTTACATCTTTATCGGATCTTCCGATTTCATGTTCCCAGTATGCTAACCAATTTCCTCGTAATTGTCTGCCAGTATACGAAGAAGTAGCGTCTCGATTACCCATATTTTCGTTCGTTGTCAAATCCCCAACGTTGTTTTTCTGTATCGCGAATCTATTTCCCACCACCGATATATTTCCAAAATTTGAAATTTCTTTATGAACTCCTCCTGCAGTTTCTGTCATGTTGTAATCGGTATGACACGAGGTGCTTAATTTAGTATCGTCTATGAAAGAAAAGAAAACTCAAAAGTAAAGCTTTTCTGCGATGACTTTTTTTGTGAATGAATTTAGTAGATAAATAAGCATGACATACCAATATTTGATGAATTTAGTTTGATATCTTGCTCATATTTTTGACACAAGTGATGTATATGTCCATAATTTTTAAGTATTTGTTCCATTACTTCGCTATCAATGCATTTATAAAACAGCATATATGCTTTATGAGCAAATTCTATTGTAAATACTGCTTTTAGTTCTTCAAGTGCCTAAAATTCATTGCAACTATAAATTACTATTAACATCAGCAAAATAATGAATACATTAACTTCTCTATATTACTGTATATACTTTATTTTTCTGATAATCTGATATGTCCATGGCTTCAATAACCGGCGGGGAATAAGAATCAGCAACATCCGAGTTAAAGTTTGATTGAAATCCGCGTGTATCTTTATTTTCATCATTTACGCATCTTGTCCTGGTAAATATAGCATTGTTTATGTCAATACTTATTATAAAATATTATTAAAAATAATTAAATAAAGATATTATGGAATTACCTGGAAAACTGTTCGTTCACCGTTCTCTGATTAATCTCACTTTTCGAATGTCCCATAACGTTTGGATTAAATGATTTTTCAAATGCCAAGAAAAATCGCTGAATTGGAACAGCCAGATGATTTTTTATAACAACACTTCCTAATCGTAAGCTAAACATAAATATAATTTCGAGACATTTTTCTGCTAGTACAGAGCGTGCCACCACACCATTAGGGAAGGTAAATTTTGTAGATGATAGTACACGAACTGTAGGATATAATATTGCTTTAACTATTGGTTCCTATGGACAAAGAATTTCGCGTTAGACTTAAATGTTTTCATGTATAGCAGTTATAAAAGTAAGCTTACATGAAGGCAGTCCATTAAAGTTGAATCATTAAGGTACGACGTAATATGATTTAGAAGAGTTAAGCATGAAATGAGACCTCCTTCCAAATTTTGCGTTAATTTCCTTTTACAAAGGGCTATTAATTCAACCATATGTGCAAAATATTGTAGTACTATAATTTGTTCCCCGTACAGACCTAGAAATATGGTGAATTGTATGCTTATTATTGTTTCCAACATATCTTCTAATTAGGAAACATAATTGTATGAACAGAAAGTTACACCTGCAATGGCTGTAAGGCACTCCAAAACTTTCACAGCATTTCGATCGCCAACTAAAACCTTTTTATTCCAAGTAATACCTTGCAAAGATATTGTACTATCATCGATCACTGTTAAATTTTCTTCTCCTGTGTAACATAATGCAAGCATTCTCAATAGATTTCGTGATAAATATCTAGCAGTTAGAACAGGACCAAGTCGATGAGACAACCAGATGATAGATCCTGCACTCATTTCTGAAGTTGTACATTCATTCGACGTGGATTTCTGATAAATGTTATCTATCTGAATATCTTTATTTGTCGAAGCATCAGATTTTATATCATCTACTTGCAATATGACAGAATTTTGTTCCTCCACATTATAAATTTCATCCAAATTATTACCAGACTCAGCAAATCCACCATAGGAATCATTATATACATATTCTTCGTTAGAAGTTTTACTTCCTACATTACATCCGATATTATTAAATTCTATTGCCAATTTATTTCGAGAGTTGAGTGGTTTTGGTATAGGAATTGTAGGCGATTTAATTGATCTGAGAGGTGAAATTTTACTCCCATCTTCATTTAAATCGTCATTGAGATTCAAGTTCAGATCTATATGTAAATCGATATTATATGTTCTACCAGAATTTATGGGAACCCATGTACTGTCTTCTGCGTCCATAGTAAATACTTCTGAAACGTAAATTAGCTACATGTAAAACTATACATATACGATAAATACAGTGAAGATCTTATGGATGAGAGCCCTACATATAGATAATAAAGAAAACATATCTGATTTGAATTACCTTGAACATCATTGTCAACTATATTCACATTGTGAGTATAATCAGTCGTTACTGGTCCAGGCGATAGAGAAATATGCTCTGAACCTGCAGAAGAATCTTCGTCCAAAGGTGATAAGATTCCTTCTCCGTCATTACAAATTTCATTTAAATCACAACTCCTATAAAAATATCGTGGAATAGTGATTTCAGTTAGGAGATTTTGTTATCTTTTAAAATATCTATATTCTAATATAATATCTAATTTTCTTACTTAAGATTGCCAGTCTTGTGAGCGTATGCCGAAGAGCCCTGCATATAATCTCTGTACCCTCCAACTGCTTCTACAAGAGGTGTAATAAAATTTTCCAAATAGCGTCGTAGACCCATTCTTACTATAAGTTTTAACAAAAAATTTCTATGATATAAACGTGTAGTTCTAAATTTTGCAACCAATCCAGAAGGTAGTACATCAGCATACAACGAATTATCCATGAAAGATCCATTTTCATACAGCTTCATGATAGACGTAAGGAATGTCTCCGCAGTATCTTTGGGGCCCAATGCTCTAAAAGATTACATTACATTTACGAAAGAAAAGAAACAGAAAATATTGAAAACTTAATATAATAATTATGTATAATAACATGCACATACCTTGCAATAGGATCAAACAAATACCAAGCAGCTAGAACAGCACTGTATGGTTCCTCCATTACTTGCTGTATGTGAGGCATTATCAGTTCTAAAGCTTCCCTAGCAATCCCAATATGAGACAATAAGTGTTCTAATTCCCGTGCAATCGCTTTGACTTTACATTCGCTGATTTTGCAAAGAAATCTCGTCCTTGTTTTAAGGGTATAATCTACATCATCCTCGGATTTCATTATAAAATTTAACTCACGTACCAAACTATTATATTCTTGTAACATTTCTACAATATTGAACAAATATTTATAGTATTTGGAAAAGGGTAGTAAACTTCCAAAAAGTAGTGGTTGTAAAAATTGATGAGCAGATGGTGGCGGTAAACCCATATTAGTAATAGTTGGATAACGAAAAGGCGTATCCATTACCTGAAAAGTTCCATTTAATAAATTCTAGTTATTTTCGTGACTCAAGTAAGACATTATTTTTTGTACAGCATACAAATAATCGTAATAAATTCTTTTTCATCGACGAAAATATTGTATATAGTAGTTACAATACAATGCAATTCAGTTCGATAAATAATCATTTATAATGTAATAATTTAAACTAGTACTTACATCTATGTTATCAGCATTGTAACTTTTTGGTATAATATCAACTTGCAGTAATAAAGCCACTGCATTTCGTACACATTTAGGTAAACTATCAGCTGATGTTTTTAAAATATTGAGACATACGTTGAGTCTTTTTGAAAACGACACTTTCTCTACATTCCATGTTGCCCGAAATTTGTTGGACAAAAATATTTCCACAATTAAACAACCAAGTATTTGTTGTTCTTTAATACGTCCACTAGCCACAATTTGTTTATAATTGATGCATAATTCGTGCAATTCAATTTCAGGTTTATAAACTTGAGAACTCACTTTATTCATAAATGCATGCATAGTTTCCACTTGAGCAACAGCTGCAACTGGATTGTAATCTTTGGGGAGAATTATTGCTTGATTTATGGATTTATCTTGTTTAATAATATCTTCAGCGGAGAGTAAAGAACCGCGAGAACGACTTAATAATCGGCTTAAAACCAAAGGCGACGATTTAGATGTATTTAATATCGAAATAGGTAATTCTTCCTCTTCGAATCCGGAACTATGACCTTCGTCATCACTACCTCTATTCCCACACTGATCATTTTCTAATAAATATTATGTAATTAGCAAACAATGAAATTGAAAATATTTAAATTATGAATTAAGAATTTGATAAACATACTGTGTTTATTAATTACGAAAGATGAACGTAATCGAGGTGGAATTTTACACCAATAAGGCGATGGAATGATTTTTTGAGGATGCGGTTGTGTAAAAAGTTGAACAACCCCAGAATTTGTCAAACCAGTATGATTGTCAACAAGCTGTAAGCAAACGTTTTTCGATTTGATTGCAGCCGAACCAGATAATCTGCCAATTAGAAAAACGAATAATATTAATTTCATACACATCAAGTAGTATTACTTACAAGAAACAATCTATACGTACTTGTAACCAAAAGTTAAATCTATCCAATGATGTAATCTTTCAGATACATAAAAACTTTCTAAAGCTTCTCTATGTTTCTCTACAAAATCTTCTGGTGACGTTGCCCATGCAGGAATTTCTAAATCTGGTAAATCCTCGTGAATAGACTGCAAGCGAAAGATTTGAAAGCGATAGGTATATTTCGTACAGATTAATGTAATTTAATTTTATTTAATTTTATTTTATACCTTACCTTAAAAACACTAGGATCAGAAAAAAATTGTGGTATACACTCGTCTGGACTCCAATCATGTAATCTCTGTATAGATGCAGGGTATTCTCCTGGAACCCACTGTGGTCGTACATTCTTACATAAAACAGATTTGTTATAACGACGCGAAAGATAGACGTAATATGTAATTTCCGACAATACGTCTGAAACATGATGACCAACCTAAAGGTATTAACATAACATTAGTAATAGTAAAATTATGCATTAAAAATTAGTTTGATAAATACCTAATGAAAATACATACTTCCACAGATTGCGAATCAAATGTTAAATCCAACTGTCTGTCACCTTTATTTAATCGAAATTTTGATTTCGTTAAATCTCTCCAATTACCACCGCATCTTGATGTGAAATCTGTGACCCAAGGCATAACATGATGGCAACTTGGATCACCGTATCTTCTACCAGCCATATTATTTAATGCAGTTAAATAATCATAATTACTAATGGAATTATAGACCCACATTTCGCACAATTTTTCAATGCTTTCATTCATTCCAAATTTTGGATTTCCTTGTAACATGGTACTTGATAATATTATATCGGCGTTCCTTTTGTATCCGCTAAAGTGTTTCCATTTCATTTCATGACTTGTAGAAACTTTATGAACTTGATTTTCAGGTTTTATATATATATTGTCGCTTAATTTTGGTAACACCTGTGAATAATGTCTAAGGAAGCTATTACAATTTCAACAAAGACCAACAAATGAGCAATGTTTAACGATAAATATTTCAATGCTAACCTGAATAGTAAAATTATCCATAAGTAATATATCGCTAAGGGTAATTTCACCTAATACTAGGCCACGATCATGTAAGTCTCTATACAATTGTAAAAGTTGATATATAAGAAACAATGATTTTCCATGACTCATAGTTAAAGCAGCAGGGCTGTACATCACGCATCTAATTAACATTAAAAACTTTTAACATATATGTATTATTGATAATCAATTGAAGTATATTGTCTCACTTACTCACGAAGGGAATATTCTGCAGTTTGTTCGTGTAATATTATAAAAGCTGTTGCAGTTTCGATAGCAAATAGTGTCGGAAGGAGATTGCAATGTGCTTCAGTTATCACACCAGGTAAAACAGATAAAACTAATCCATTTTGAATTTGTACTAAACTACAGCCATACATTCTTTGCAATATTTCTTGCATGATGGACGTATCGCTCACATTAGCAGTTATATTACACTGATCCTTGTGTTCCACACAGTTCCATGGATCTATAAACATGTGTATAAGTACATACTTCATTATCACAATAATTCTTAATACTATTGATGAGTAGTTAACATAATTATTTAAAAATACATACTATAATATTTCTTGTAACATTCTTTCCATAAGTTCCTATAATTTGTTTCCACTACATAATGTAACAATTGTGAAAACGTTAAATCTGACTGAGTATTTCTACTCGTCGAGTGTCTTCCTCTTAGAAGCGGAATTGCATACTTGTGTTCTTTTTCATAAACCTAATAAACACATACATATATATTCATTCTTTCAATAATATTAATAAATTGACGGTAATCTTAAAATATTCCTAAATATCTCTAATGTATTCACAATTTTGTATCTTATTCATTAATTTTTCTAATAAATTCATAAAATCTGCAAACTAATTGTTACATGAAATTCTTTCTTATTTAGAGAAATCAACATACTTTCACGTACACCCGAATCCAATTAGAACCCAATACTTCGAGCGCAGGTTGTGCTGCAATTTCATCTTCAGTCAATCTGTCATGATAATTAAATGAAATTGGACCTACGGTGTGTAAACTGGTCAACCAATTTTTGTGAACTGTTAGACAAATTCTTTCGTCTGTTACTTTCATATATTTTACTGGCACAAGTAAATCCTTTCTTATCGTATCCATTTTTCAATATTACATTTAAACTAATAAAACAGTAACTCCGAATGTAAAGTCACTTGAAAAATATTTTATGCCAACCGTCATTCGTAATTCACATATTATCTTTATATTGTTTCGAGATTTACGCTATATTCTTATCTAAATTGTATATTGTATATCTTTTTATTCGTGGATGACATGTATGTAGTTAGCGAACAGCTGACTGCAGTTGACAATCACCGACAACAGACGCCATATTTTTATGTACTATGTAGCTTCCGCTTCTGTAATATTATCGTAGGTAGAGGTTGGTAGTATGTCCATATGTACATGTTGAGAGAAATTAATTTATATGAACTCACCAGAAAAACTAATTTATTTAAATTTATAGCAAAAATAAGAATGCACTGTAAAGTGGTGGAGGGAAGACCTCGCAAAGGCTGCCAATAACTGCAAAGCCTTACTCCATTGGCATCGTCTAATCTTCGTACCAAAATTATACATACTCCGGGAAATGAAGGGTTCCCGAAGCCATTTCAAATAAACTTTTCCTTTGCTGAAATGCAATCCGCGGCTTTGTTAATGAGTTATTAATGAAAAAACAGCGGCGAATGACGGGCAAGCGCGCGAGATACAACCTGCTGTTGCACGCACGAGCCAGCGGGCTGAAGCCGACCTCACTCCGGGGCGCGTTGGAAGAAGTGGGTTCCGCTCCGACTTTGAGCCGCGTTCGAAATAACGAACAAGGGTTTTATAAATTTTCTATTCATTTCACAAATTTCACAAATATTATTAATGGAACACTCACCCAATCAGTTATAAATGTTGTAATCCAAAACTTGTAATCCACGTATGTAAAACAGCACAGATTACACTAGCGTTCACTTTCACTGTACTCAAATCCGAGCATGGTGTGAATTTACAACTGAATGTATGAAAAACCAATATATAAAAAACCAATCACCACAGATATACCACCACCAACCATGTACACGGGCACAAAATCAAATTCTACTTAATAATTAAAAAACCCAACACCACTTCACAGCCATTAGCTCGATGTAATTGTCGATTT